>NC_053028.1:374884976-375114395 GCF_003073215.2 Triticum urartu | reverse complement strand
CTTTCTAGTGTCTGTACTCAGACTAGTTGCTTCCGCATGTGCTTGTATGATTGTATGACTTGAGTGTCAGGTCATGTGACCCCTATCTGTATGAACATGTTATGTATGGCTCTCTGGAGCCTTTAAATAAAGTACTTGAGTTGTGGAGTTTTGTTGTGATGCCATGTTGTATGTACTCATATCGGGCATATTGTGTGTATGATTGAAATGCTTGGTATGAGTGGGATCCGACAATCTAGTTGTTTATCCTTGGCAGCCTTTCTTATGGCGAAATGTAGTCTAGTGTTCCTCCAGCCATAGTAGTCCGCTACAGCCCGGTTCACCAGAGTCCTGCTAGCCCAGCACTACTGTTCAGGACACTTGACTGGCCGGCATGTGTTTCACTTTGTTCCTGTGTCTGTCCCTTCGGGGAAATGTCACGCGGAGACTTCCGGAGTCCTGTTAGCCTAGTGCTACAGCCCGGAATCACTCACTGATGACCGACATGCTCGATGTGATTCATGTATGCATGTCTCCATAGGTCTGTGCCGCTTTGGGTTCACGACTAGCCATGTCGGCCCGGGTTCTCTGTCATATGGATGCTAGCGACATTATCATATACGTGAGCCAAAAGGCGCAAACGGTCCCGGGCCATGGTAAGGCGACACCCGTGGGATACCGTGCGTGAGGCCGCAAAGTGATATGAGGTGTTACCGGCTAGATCGATGTGGCTTGGAATCGGGGTCCTGACAGCGTTGGCATCAGAGCCGGACTTCCTGTAGGTTCGTTGAGCCAAGCTGGTCGATGTCGAGTCTAGAAATGCTTTAGTAATCTGTAGGGGAATTGATTGTGGGAGGGAACGTAAGGCTCTTTTACTCCTTTACCCTATGCCTCTCATCTGAGTCATTCTCTTCTCATTCAACGTGGGTTAAGGACTAGGCTCTCTTCTTCTATCAGGTTCACGTGTTACTAATCCGTAGTAGCTTATAGGATTGTTGCTACAAGCCCCAGTTCAGTTCCTACTATTGTCCTTAGTTCGCCTGACCCGGTTCGCAATCCCCAGTTCGCAATCCGTAGTAGCTTATAGGATTTGAGACATCCACAACAGCACGGGTAATGATCGAGATGGGTTATCGTTGGTATCCCGAATACACTGTCAAAGAGCAATTCCGAGACTTTAATCAAAGCCAATATTTCTGCACCGTCAGGATATTTCCTTCTTATCCTGGATCTACCGAGCCCCTTCACTGTTCCTATGGACTCGGGGTTACTGTTGAGATGGCTGTGCAGGATGCTGCCTATTCCATGATGACCATCATGCGAGTCCGGACTGGCCTGCTTCGGAACACCGACTTCCGTTACATGCCAGCTTCACTTTCGGGAGCACAAGGGTATCTTCAGGCTATCTATGCTGACTCCACTCAGGAGGACTCATTAACTCGTACCACTGCCGAGATGCTCGAAGATAAGGACCGAGAGAATCGGGCCTTGAGGCTGGAGCTTTTCAATACCCGTGCTCATCATTGGGCTACATTGACTCGGTTTGCACCTGCGGTGCAAGATGGATGTATGGATACAAGGGATCTGTATCCTGTGAGATCTGCTTTGCCAGACATGGTGGATTGGCGTGATGTGGGAGGCATCACCCCACCCTGTGGTCCCCGCAGGCCACCGTTTGTTGATCCAAGACCTCATCCTAGCCCCTATGGTCCACAGGCTCCTCAGGACCGTCTGTTCCCGGATGGTCATGTTGAACTTCCAGGCTATGGAGGTGATTTCTATGAGGACTACTACGGAGCTGTCTGAGTTAGTAGTAGTACCACTAGTATTGTAGTAGTTGTAACTCCGCTGTCCTGCGTGACTTGTGGAATATGACTTTGTGTGTAATCAATTCCGGAGGTGTAGACAAATAATGTATAGGAGCTTGGGATGCCTCTGATGAGATGTAACGTCTTTCATCATAGTTGTACTGTAGCCTGGGCTTGTACTAAACTATGTATGATGTGTATGACCGTTGGTATATATATGGCAGTTTTATATTACCATGACATACAGATGAACATCTCTGCATTCCGTGTTATCCATTACATTCTGCACTTCCTTGCTAAGCTTGAGCCATCCTTATCTAAACCGTTGTCTTGTTTTCTCCTAGGATGGTCAACACCCGCAGCAACCCTGCTGCCTCAGAGTAGGGGGAAGCCAATGCAGCTAGGGGTGAAAATCTGCCTCACCCGCCTTCTCTGGCCAAAGTAATGCTGGAGGCGGAAAGAAACAAGCGTGAGACTAACCGCCTTCTAGAGCGGATTGAGCAGAACACTGCACGCCATCCGCGAAATGACTTGGTGTCAATCAATGACTTTATCAAGCTGTACCCACCAAAGTTTAACCATTGCGTCGAGCCCCTCGACGCGGATGACTGGCTTCGCAGCATCACCCACAAGCTACGTTCTGCCAACGTAGCCGAAGCCGACAAGGTTACTTATGCTGCCTACCATCTCGAAGGCCCTGCTAGCCTCCGGTGGGAAAATTTTGAAGCTATGTGCCCGGTCGGCCAAATTACTACTTGGGCTGAATTCAGTGAGGCTTTCCGTGAGCATCACATTCCGGAAGGTCTCATGGATCGCAAGAGGGAGGAGTTCTGCAACTTCACCCAAGGAAGACTAACTGTGGATGCTTATAGTCGTGAATTTGGGAATCTGGCACGTTATGGCCCTGAAGAGGTATCTACTGACGCTAAGAAGAAGGCAAGGTTCCGCAAGGGACTTAGCCCTGAGCTTCGCCGCGATCTTCATCTGCACGAGTGCACCTCTTTTCAGAAGTTGGTTAATAAAGCCATCAGTGCTGAGACAGGCCAGACTGATTATGACGCTTCACGCAAGCACTCCCGTGATTTTGGCTCTTCATCCGGCTCTGGAGCTCAGAAGCGCCGGGTGTGGATCCCAAGCACGGCGCTGCCACCTAGGTTCATTCCAAGGCCATCCTTTGAGGCGCCTCATCCTAACCAGCAATTTGCACCGCCCAAGCCCTATGGTGGCCCTGCTGCTAACGCTGCTCCACGCCCCAATATGGTGACATGCTTTAAGTGTGGAGAGCCGGGTCACTATAGTCGAGAGTGTCCCCAGAACAACAACTCCAATCAAAATGGAAAGTCCGTTGGCCGTGGTAAGCCCGCGGGAAAAACATTCTACGCCAAGCCGGCCACCACTGCACGTGGCCATGTCAACTATGTTTCAGCCGAGGAGGCTCATGAGGATCCTAACGTCGTCCTTGGTACGCTCCTTGTTAACTGCCATCCGTCATCTGTTCTTTTCGATACTGGAGCATCTCATTCATTCATATCCGAGAACTATGCTCGATTGCATAACATGACATTCTGTGACATGCCCTCTACCATGGAAATTCAAACCCCTGGCTCTAGATGGCAAACTTCTAGAGTAAGCCATGGGAACGAAATTCTTGTCGATAGACTTGTCTTCCTTGCATCCTTAATAGCTCTCAAGTCCTCGGACATAAACATCATCTTGGGTATGGACTGGATGTCAGCTCATTATGCTAAGATCGATTGTGCCACTAGAACCGTTCAACTTAATCACCCATCGGGCAAGACAGTCAATGTCTTAACCCGAGTGGCCAAGCGCCAACTTTACTCCCTAAATGCCAACCCCCTTCCAGACCTTGAGGATGTTCTGGTAGTCTGAGAATTTCCGGATGTCTTTCCAGAAGAACTGCCAGGTGTTCCACCTGACAGGGATGTTGAGTTTGTGATAGACCTTGTTCCAGGAACCGTTCCAATTTCTAGAATACAAGATGGCACCCTTAGAACTAGCCGAGCTTAAGAACCAACTCGATGAGTCCTTGAAAAAGGGTTTCATCCGTCCTAGTTCCTCTCCTTGGGCTTGCCCCGTCCTCTTCGTTAAGAAGAAGGATGGAACGGATCGAATGGTTGTGGATTACCGACCTGTCAACTTGGTCACCATCAAGAACAAATACCCGCTTCCCAGGATCAACGATCTGTATGATCAGCTCGCTGGATCCTCAGTCTTTTCCAAGATGGATTTGAGGTTGGGCTACCATCAAATCAAAATCAGAAATGGGGACATACCCAAAACGGCCTTTGTTACTCATTATGGCCAATACGAGTACACCGTCATGTCCTTCGGTTTAACAAATGCCCCAGCTACCTTCTCTTGGTTAATGAACTCGGTCTTCATGGAGTACTTGGATAAATTCGTCATAGTATACCTCGATGACATACTCATCTACTCCAAGAATGAAGAGGAACATGCCGAACATCTAAGGCTGGTATTGATGAAACTTCGAGAGCATCGCCTTTATGCCAAATTCTCCAAGTGTGAATTTTGGTTGCCAGAAGTGACCTATCTAGGCCATGTAATCTCTGGTAAGGGTATTGCTGTCAATCCCGAGCGAGTTCAAGCCATCCTTGATTGGACTCCACCTGCGACGGTTAAGCAAGTTCGAAGCTTCCTTGGCTTAGCGAGCTATTGCCGCCGCTTCGTCGAGAATTTCTCCAAGGTTGCTAAACCTTTAACTGAACTCCTCAAGAAAGATAAAAAGTTCGAGTGGACTCCACAGTGCGAGTTCAGCTTTCAGGAACTGAAAAGACGCCTGACATCTGCTCCCGTACTGGTACCACCAGATTTCTCCAAGGACTTTATTATCTATTGTGATGCCTCGCGACAAGGACTAGGTTGCATACTCATGCAAGATCGTTAGGTAATTGCCTATGCTTCACGGCAATTACACCCACATGAGGAAAATTATCCCACACATGATCTAGAGCTTGCAGCTGTAGTCCATGCACTTAAAACTTGGCGACATTACCTCCTCGGTAATCGTTGCGAGATCTTCACCGATCACCAAAGTTTGAAATATATCTTCACCCAACTAGATTTGAATGTCAGGCAAAGACGTTGGGTCAAGTTGATCTCGGATTACGACTTAGGAATAACTTACACCCCAGGCAAAGCCAATGTCATGGCTGATGCACTAAGTTTTAAATCCTATTGTAACAACCTGATGTTACAACAAAGTCAACCACTTCTCCATGAGGAATTCCATAAGCTTAATCTTCACATTGTTCCTCGAGGATTCCTATCCACCCTGGTGGCAAAACCTACCCTTATGGATCAAATCATAGCTGCCCAGAAGCGTGATAAGGGCATATCCCGGATTAGGGAAAACATTGCTAGCGGAGTTGCTAAATGTTTTTCCATGGATAAGCGGGGTGTTGTCTTCTTCGAGAACCGTTTGGTGGTTCCCAAGAAACAACATCTACGCCAGTTGATCCTTAAGGAAGCTCATGAATCCCCTCTCACCATCCATCCCGATAGTACTAAAATGTATCAAGACCTACGCCAGAGGTTTTGGTGGACTAGGATGAAGAGAGAAATCGCTCAATACATTGCTAATTGCGACGTTTGTCGTCGTGTTAAAGCAGAGCATCAACGGCCTGCTGGCATCCTTCAACCTTTGGCTATTCCTGAATGGAAATGGGATAAAATCAGTATGGATTTCATCACTGGGTTTCCCAGAATCAAGAGAGGGAATAATGCCATCTTCGTCGTGATAGACCGACTTTCCAAAGTAGCCCATTTCCTACCTGTTCGTGAGAGTATCACCGCTAGCCAGCTAGCCGATTTATACATCTCCCGAATAGTGTCTCTTCATGGTGTTCCGGTGGAAATTAACTCAAACCGTGGGAGTCTCTTCACCTCTCGATTTTGGGGAAGTTTCCAAAATGTTATGGGAACTCGTCTCTCTTTTAGTACTTCCTTCCATCCTCAATCAAGTGGTCAAGTAGAACGAGTCAATCAAATTCTGGAAGATATGCTCCGTGCTTCTGTTATCTCGTTCGGAATGAGTTGGGAGAAATGCCTTCCATTCGCGGAGTTTGCTTATAACAATAGTTATCAAGCCAGCTTGGGCAAGCCTCCTTTCGAAGTTCTCTATGGACAAAAATGTCGAACGCCTCTTAACTGGTCAGAAACCAGGGAAAGACAACTCTTTGGCCCGGATATGATTCAGGAAGAAGAAGAGAAGGTTCACGTTATTCGTGAGAAATTGAAAACAGCCCAATCTCGTCAAAAGAGTCAATATGATTGTAAACATAAGCCTATGACTTATGAAGTCGACGAGAAGGCTTAACTTCGGGTTACTCCGTTAAAGAGAACCCATCGTTTCGGTATCAAAGGCAAATTGGCTCCTCGTTACATTGGACCCTGTCGCATTATTGCCAAATGAGGAGAAGTTGCCTACCAATTGGAACTACCTTTGCATCTTTCCAGAGTTCACGATGTCTTCCACGTTTCTCAACTCAGGCGTTGCTTCGCGGATCCCATCCGTGGAGTGGACCACGAAACGCTTGATCTACAAGATAACCTCTCCTATCGGGAATATCCCATTCGTATCCTTGATCAAGCCGAGCGTACCACTCGACGTCATAATATCAAGTTTCTCAAGGTTCAATGGTCACACCATTCCGAGAAAGAAGCCACTTGGGAAAGGGAGGATCGTCTTCGACTCGAGTACCCCACCTTCTTCCCGGAGGATCCTAAATCTCGGGACGAGATTCTTTTGAGTGGGGGTAAGTTGTCACACCCTAGTTAGTTCAAGCATTAGACTGTGCATCATGTTTAAATTCCTCTTAAATTTGAAATGGGGAAGACAGAACCCCCAACACCCCCCCTGAAAACAACTAGGGTTTACTAAAATTATTTTTCAATGAACCTGAAATGCCCTTCTAAAAAGTTCACTCTCTTTGTCTTGGGTTAGAACCTCTGGCAAAATTGGTGCACAATTTTCTAGGTCAATAGAAGGTCATTGAATTAAATCATAAGTATTTGATTTTGGGCATTTAAATGCTATAAAATAATTTAAATGCTCAAATAATTCTGGAAATAAATGTATACTGTTGGAAATATTCTAAACAGAGCCCACATTTATTTTTAGGATTTTTGGAAACGTTTTAGTATTTTTAATATAGCCCAACAATTGCAGTTAAATAGAAAAACAGAAACAAATCAAAAAGAGAGAGAGAGGGAAGCCCACCTCGGCCTTACCCGTGCTGGCCCAGCCCACCTGGCTCGGCCCAGCCGACTGGCCTTGCCAGTCGTCGTCCTCCTCTCGCCAGGAGGACGAGGAGCGCGTGGCCGACGCCCGCGGCCACACGCCGGCCACCTCCTGCTTCTGCCGACGCCCTGGAGACGTCCAGGGATGCCACGCCGACCCCACGTCCCCCTCTCATCCTCCCTCACTCTCCCCCTCGTCTCCCTCACCCTCTCCCGCGATGGCCGAGCACGATCCTCGCTGCCGTTCGCCGTAGACGTCACCAGAGCCACCCCCTCGCCCCTTCGACAAGCCCAATAGCTCCGCCTCATCGCCCTGGACCTCTCCGCTGACCCACGCGACTCAAAACGCCACCGAGCGCCGTCTTCGCCCTCATCTTCAACCTCGGGCACCCGAGCCGTCTCCGGTCGATTCGTGCCGCCAGGACCTCCCCGAGCTTGCTGACCCCCTCTCCGACCCCGCTGTGAGCTCCTCTTCCTCTTCCCCTAGCTCCCGTGCTCGTTTGTCCTCTATAGTCGCCACTTCCACCGCACCCGAAAGCTCCCCGCCGCCGGCCATGGCACCGTCGTGGCTAGAGCCACAGTGGCTCGAAGCCAAGCTCACAGTTGTGCTCCGCGCAGCACCAGGAGCCCGTAGCCACCACCAGCTCTTTCTCCCGTGCACCGTAGCGTCGAACCCAACCCCGTCCGAACTCCGGCCGCAGCTGCCGTGCTCGCCGGCATCGTTTCTGGCGTTCCCGTGTCCAACCACTTGCACCACTGGATGCGGGAGCTCCCCAGCTACGCGTAGCATGTCTCCACCGGCGATTTGGTCACCGGAGGACCAAATCCGAAGCTCTCCGCCGTCTCGGCCTCGCCGGCGACTCAACGCCGGCAGGATTAGCCCCGCTGACCAGGGGTCTGACCCCAGTTTGACTCCATCTGAGACACTGATGTGTGGGGCCGGCTTCTAACTAATTTAGATTAGTTTAAATTAGAGCTAATCACTCTGTTAGAGGTTAATGACGCTGATAACTACCCCTCTCTCACTGACATGTGGGCCCACAGCCTAACTAACCCAGTTTAGTGCTAACTAAACACTAACCAACTCTGTTAGTTAGCTGAGAGACTGACGGAAGGGGCCCACCAGTCAGGTTTGACGTGGGCTGGCGCCTTTGACCCGCTGACGTCACAGTGACGCAGTGCTGACGCATTAATTCAATTTCTGGATTTATTCTTTTATAGGAAATTCCTGAAAATAATCAAAACTTCTAAAAATCATAGAAAATCAACCATAGCTCCAAATGCAAAGATTTATATATGAAAAATGATCAGAAAAATTCAATCTATCCATCTGCAATGGTTTCATGCATGACAAAGCAAGTTAACCTTGCTGTTTAAGCGGAATGAGGTAATGCACTAATAAAGCCATGTTTAATAAGCTAATAATTGAATCTTTGACTCAAATGAGTTCATCCCTTTCTGTTTTAGCTTGCATTAGGCCAAGACACATTCATCTTGCCATGTCATAGCATGCATCATATTGTTGCATATTGGCATGTGTTGATTATGTTTCGGTGTGTCTTTCGTGGTAGGTTCTGCCTCCGAGGATAACCCCGAGTATCCGTCTGAAGGGCAGTACCCTACTACCACTACAACAGGCAAGCAACCCATTGATCATTCCGATACAAAACCATGTTCTCGCTTCTGCTCTGGTTTATTGCATTAAGACAATGCGATTCAAACTGCTGTGTGTTACGGTAGTTGAACCCTTATCCTCTGCATGACCTGTCATTGTCACAGTAACTAGATGAAACCCACTAGCATGTGTAGGAGTTGATTGAGCCATGTATGTGATTCCTACCTTGCTATGCCTGCTATGCTTAGAGTTGTGTCAGGTATGGTTCATCTGGGTGATGGGCTAGAGTGATATGACATGTCGGTAATGTGAGGAATGTGTTGAACATGTTTTGGTAAAGGTGTCGATGAGAGTCCATGTAGGAGTACATGGTGGGTTGTTTCATTGAGACCGTCCATAAGAACTGAGATATGTATGCATGACTTAAGATTCAGCTACAACCACACATTGGGCCCCGAAATATGACCCCGCTCAACTTACTGTCCCCTCTCACCTCTGTCCAGGAGTTGCAACTAGTTTCTGGTGTTTGTAGGACATGTGTTGGCGGCCGTGCGTAGCGCTGACCCTAGGGGTGGGCTATGATGCGGTAGATACACTATGGCCGGGTATGCCGGGCGCCCGTTTGGCGTCTCGGGACCCTGTACACATCGTTTGGGGCCGTTGAGGACACCCCGGCCGGATTTCCTTGCGGATGGAACCTGAATAGGCGATAAACCTGGACTAGAGAATTGTGAGGTTAGTCAGGTCGTGGTCTACACCCACGTCGGTTTTTGTTTGAAGTCTGCTGAGCACATGTCGTGTGCAGACGCTAAGTGGTGGAAACATGTGTGACGAAGTACGCCCCTGCAGGGTATAAAACTATTCGAGTAGCCGCGTCCGCGGTAAAGGACTACTTGGTTGCCTATGCAGTTCATAGACAAGTTAATGGATACTACTAAAAGACTCAAGATAAGTGTGAGTACCGAGAATGGCCCTCTCGTAGGATGACGAGGGTGGATCCTCGGTGGAGTATTGTTTTGGTGAGTAGTGGACTCATGTGCGAAAACTATTTTACTGGTGGAGTTCCATAGGATAGCTTAGCCAAGAGTCAAAGCTGGCTTGCTGCAATAACCCCACCTCCTTCTTGAGAATAAGCATGTATAGTAGGTTCTGTTGTAAGACTTGCTGAGTACCCTTGTACTCATTTTTGCTTAATTACTGTTTTCAGACGACAACACCACCCCCTCCAATGGGTTCTACGTAGACCTTGACGTCGACGAGTGACTAGCCACCCAGGTGGTGATCCTAGCCATGGAGGGCCCTATGTAGATAGACAGGCTTCGAGAAGCTTTCTTTCTTTCTAGTGTCTGTACTCAGACTAGTTGCTTCCGCATGTGCTTGTATGATTGTATGACTTGAGTGTCGGGTCATGTGACCCCTGTCTGTATGAACATGTTATGTATGGCTCTCTGGAGCCTTTAAATAAAGTACTTGAGTTGTAGAGTTTTGTTGTGATGCCATGTTGTATGTACTCATATCGGGCATATTGTGTGTATGATTGAAATGCTTGGTATGAGTGGGATCCGACAATCTAGTTGTTTATCCTTGGCAGCACTACTGTTCAGGACACTTGACTGGCCGACATGTGTTTCACTTCGTTCCTATGTCTGTCCCTTCGGGGAAATGTCACACGGAGACTTCTGGAGTCCTGTTAGCCCAGTGCTACTGCCCGGAATCACTCGCTGATGACCGACATGCTCGATGTGATTCATGTATGCCTGTCTCCATAGGTCTGTGCCGCTTTGGGTTCACGACTAGCCATGTCGGCCCGGGTTCTCTATCATATGGATGCTAGCGACACTATCATATACGTGAGCCAAAAGGCGCAAACGGTCCTGGGCCATGGTAAGGCGACACCCGTGGGATACCGTGCGTGAGGCCGCAAATTGATATGAGGTGTTACCGGCTAGATCGATGTGGCTTGGAATCGGGGTCCTGACAGAAAATTCAAAGTGCTCAGTGTTCGGCATGACCGAACTAAGGACAAGCGCGTCTTCGGACAACAATAAGTACCATCTGGGACTTATCCGACATCAAGCTAATATATCACGACGACTTCTCATGACCCTCTCTCAGGGGCCCGTTCGCCGGTCACTATTTCCACTACTATATTACATCGCATTTCTATTCGTAAGTATGCTGCCGAGCTAGTAATTGATCCTCAAGCTGATTTTACAAATCGACCTAAGTCTCAGGGGCTACTAGGGTCAGCGATTTGATTTTATCCTTCAGATGCATCCCGGACATTAGGCCAACACACACCTTGAGGGCTACTGGCTATACATCTCGGCAGAGAATACATTGCACAATTCGGAATCAAATTCGCAAACAATTAGCCCATGACTGAGGTGCTGAACCACCTCAAAAGCATTTCGAGATATAGCTCGGATGCAAGGGGTTGGATCCATAGTGGGCATTTCCGGCATTAAGCTCGGCTAAACTCCTTTAGCTTTTTTAACCAAGGTGATCTATGACACCTGGGGTACAGTCCGGCGTTGGAGCTTGGACATAGTCCGACGTTGGAGCTCGAATACATTCTGGCGTTGGAGCTCGGAAGCGATTCGGCATTGGTGCTCGACTGCAAAAGATACCTTGAATGCAATCCGGCGTTGGAGCTCGGATGCAAGAGGACACTACCACACGACAAACACATAAAACCCGAGGTGTGGCACAAAAATAATAAGGCATTGATAAAAGGCCGAAGACTTAAAGGGCTCTTCGGATACCCGACGTGTGAGATCTTCAGATTTAGCTCGGCAATCCTCAAGATAGAAGATGGGAAGATTTGTTGAACTAGTTTTCAAGACCGACGACCGAAGACGAAGAACAGTTGGGAAGAACCGAGGAGCGTCCCCAACTTGAAGTCCGGTTTAGGGGGCTACTGACGGTGTCCTGGACCAGGGGGTACTCACCATGTTGTCTCCCGATTAGTTGGATTGGGCCGAGGACCCCCATGGACGTTTACTCATGGGACAGTTCGGACAGCCGAGGTATACATGAGAAAGATTCCACAAGACTTGTTGATCAAGACAAGGAGTCCTCTCCACCAACGTATTCGACTAGGACTCTTGTTATCCTAGGCCTGCAATACATTATATAAGCCTAGGCCAGTCTAGTCGATAGATCATTATGACATTATTCATCATACCCTCAGGTTTTAGACCACAACATATGATCTCGAGGTAGATCAACTCTGTACTTGATACTCCATCAATATAAACAAGAGCAGGACGTAGGGTTTCACCTCCATAAAGAGGGCCCGAACCTGGGTAAAACATCATCTCCTTCATTCCTGTTACCATTGATCCGAGAATCCACAGCTCGGGACCCCTTACCCCGAGATCTGTCGGTTTTGACACCGACAACGGGCCCACGTCGCCATTTGGGTGGTATTAGGATCTCTTACTCCTCGATCTTTACTCTGGGAATTCTGATCTCTCTTCTATTTGGATTAAATGGTTTGGCTAACTGTAACTCTAGGTTCTCGTAAATACTTTCTCCCGGAGACCCCTTTCATTCTAGATGATGGCCAACTTCACCAGAAGATTCCGAAGATACTCTCCGATATTCTCTTGAGAATTTGTGCTCGTTGCTTTTGCAATTCCCTAACATCGAGATATCCCCATGGATAAATACATACACATGTCATTCTTACATTTATTCCCAGTTGATCTTGTTATTACAAGCTACCCCGAAATTCTCTTTATTGTTCCGAGAATACTTTGTGCTTACTGCCTTGCAGTTCTTTGCAACCTGAATACCCATACGCATAATTTCTTGTACTTACCGAGTATCGGCTCATTCTGAGTTGTTCACGTGTTTCACAAAAGCCTTCGAAATACTATTCGATCTTCCGAAACAAGTAGCCTATTGCTCTTAAAATTCTTGCTTCCTTGCATTTTGGACAATCCAATAAGTCAGGCAATCTTATTGGCATCCTTTGTAATTATCATTTTGAGTCTGCTGATTCAATATGTTGCAAATGCTCGCAATCCTCAATCATGTCCTAGAATTCATCCTTCCAACTCAGGCGTCATTTTAAAGATGAGTTGGATCTCGACCAATCAAATGGCTATCGATTTTACCCCTGAGCCTACTCAACTTATCCATCATTAATCAGAGCGTTTGTTTCTAAGCCCTTAATTTGGAAATCATAACTCCATTGCATTTGAGCTTGGATTAGTCAGTTCTATCAATAATCTGATCTCCTTGCATTCTTTCTTCCTATGGTTGAGTACCGATGCTCACACCAGATCCCTTTGGAACACCAGATCATTTGTTGGATTTTATCCGACAATGTCCTCCATATTAGATAACCTTATGAGCCTTTCCTCGGATACATAATGCCTTTGGTAAATTGTATCCTCCGCTTTCTAGACCATGCTCTACTTTTGAGCTTGTATTAATTACTTCTAAAATATTGTGGTATATGTTCCTAAGATACCACGATGGGTTGAACCTATGCCTTTCCTAATCTCTGGGAACCCGAAAGTTTTCATGGGTCATACTCCTCTGTTAATTCCCCATGTAGGATTCCACAATCAATTCATTTTTAATAAGAGGGAGAAGTGAATGAAAGGTTATCCATTGAGGAAGTGGGAGTCGACCTTGAACTTTGTGTTCATGCCCATGGACATGATGTAGCTCGTATCAAGGAAGCTTCTTGTAATAATAACTATTTCCTTCATATAATATCTTTTGGTATCGGTGAATTGATCCTTTGCAATCGTGGTTCCGACCATGTTCTCCTTTAAATACCATTTCTCGTGCAAGTTTAAGGACTTGTCTTCCTCAGAGCAATACCCCAGTCCAACCTCTACTTTGGTCTGTCATCGAGTATTACCCCACTGGTATCTTGAGATTATCATCGGACTGCATAACTTCTTATGAGTTCTTCATCAAGTGCCACATTCTCACTGATTCCAATTTTCCCGGGTTCGGAGTTGTTAAAACACTCAAGGACATTGATAATTGAATCGAGTCCGCACCACAACTAAACAACTCTTAGTAATCTTCTTTGCTTACGATTTTATACTCGATCCATCATTCCTAGCCTGCTCGGCTAAATCATTATTGTGCCAAATATTAACTGTGCTACCTGGTCCTTCCCGGAGCACAATTTTCGACGATGAACTAACCTTACGTTGATGCTCCTGTCTTATCATTTCGCCTTGAACAGCAAGCTTGATTTCGAGTTTGTGTCATACCCATGGTTCCAATAACCTTTCGCTTCATCATTCCTTTAATTTGATGTCATTGTCGATCGCTTACATCTTCATGAAATCTCTCGACACATGTGTCGTGATCATCATCAGCATTCTGAGCTCTTCCAGGATATCAATTGAATTCATGATGAGAAATACCATCCTTGCCCTTGATGATTTGTCTTGTCATCGACCACTTTATTGCCTTCCCTCCAACACAATCTTGTTCGTGTTTCGTGTTATACCTTAGGTTCCTTGCTATCCAGCATTTGTTTTTCTTTACCTTGGAGTATTACCATCTTTTATGTCAAGAATGTTGTGAGGATTACTCCACCTCTTAAGAATTCTTGGTATAGTGATAATTCTCACCATCACCATTCTTTCTTGGTCCCCATGTCGTTTCTAACCGGAATACCGATAATTGAACAATGATGTGTGAATTCAAAACTTCTAGCAACCCTGTTGCTTAGAAGTGAATGGTCAATTGATTCATTTTAATTATTTTGTTCATTAAGTCATTGTTCTAACATTTATCGTGCAACCCATCCCATATTTCGGGTGCGCCTGTCAACCAATGTTTAAATGTGGATGTTTTCCTCGAACATACATCATTATATTATTTGATCTGACAATTGTTATCTCCTTGTTCACATAATTGTGAAAAATCCATCTTGTTGGAAATCTTGATGAATTGTTGCTGATTCCATAAGCCACCTCCTCATCCTCTCCTTGGTTTAATGGTGAAATCTTGTTTCGGAACTTGCTTCCATAGTTCATATCCCGAGAATCTGGCAATGTCATCTTGTCAAGTTGTGTTGCACCTTTTCTGCTCAGACGTCCTTAGTCTAAGGTATCCTGACACCAATCAGATCTGAATCTCGGTCAGATATGATGGTTGGAACATATTTCCAAGAGTTATAACATTTGGTCGTTATATGGCCCAATAAGGTGATGTCATGCCTAGCACACCTAGCCAGAAGACCTATTGTTATAGTTTCCTATCTGGCAGGGTTAGCCATTCTTCCATTAGGAAATTGTAAGAATTATACTATAAGTTGTTCCTAATGGACCCTTTGTGTATCCAAAGTCTGACCTTCGCTTGAAGACCATGTCAATGCTATCTCGAAGCTTGTCTGTGGTACTCCGATCTTCAATAAGAAAATTGGAAGCGCAATGCTAAAATTTCTTTATCAATTATCCTAACACCATTGTATGGGTTATGTCATGAAATTCCACTCCCATTACCTCATTGGTTTGCTACTTTCAATCCTGTCATTGATATCATGCCCTGTTTGTCCTTGGGAAGGACATACTCCTAAAATATGTGTTTAAACACATTTTTCCTTCCACTGTTCTGTTTAATCAGATAATCACATTTTCCATTCCATTGTTTTGTTTAACCTTTCTTGTAATCTGACTTAGCTGAGCAGAGATAATTCCCTGCTTAGTTGAGCACCTTGTTGTACCACTCTGTTAATAAGACCCTATTACTTTTGTTGATGACATTCCGGTAACTACCGATGGATGAGAACTTTGCCTATAGGTCCGCCTCGTTTCAACGAGCAGGAAAATGGTTCTCTTCGTCCCTCGCCTTGGTACTAACGATTGTTGCCAACATGACTGATGGGCTTCCTCTGACATACATTGCTATCCTGACCGTGCAAGAAGTCAGTGCCCTTTCTAATTTTAACCCGCATGGTGGGCCCATAACCCACAGGTCGCCTGATCAAAACTTGACTCTTTTGTACCCGCCGTTTCCAAAGTTACTCCTCGCGTGTGGCCTCATATGTAATTCACAAGCCACCCTCCGAGAGATCATCAATTCTGGTATTAGACACAATACTTATTCCCGTTTATTTGAACCCCTTTCACGCCCTATTATAGGCATAGAACGATTGCCTGCCCGCTTGAAACTTCTCATGGTACCTTCTTACTTTGCTCTTGATATCTTCTTAAGTTTCAATTCAAGAGTTACTTTCCACCACCTTCCCTGATGTTATCTACCAGTTAGTCAACCGTGGAGAGGTCCGTTCCGCCGGAATACCCCCCCCCCTAATTCTTTCATAAGTACGATAGTGTTTCTGAAGATAGGATGATGACTTCATCATGATGACCTGGAGCAGGGAAATGAAGAGATCAACGTAGTGGGTTGACCTACTCGAGAAGAGCAACCAAGACTGGCAACACTCGCTAGAATTTTGTTACCAGAACCTTCCCCCCTTTGCCTCACCTCTTAAATCTCGGGACGTAGTGGAGGAGATTTGCAACACCCCAAGAATGAAGTTACAGTAATCTCCCCTAATGGTAGCCATGCCATCTTGGTTACTATGCAAATGGCCACTTGTCCAAAATCAAAGTCAAATTCAAATTTGAATTGCAAGTGAAATAATTATTTCTTTGAGCGGTAAAACTAAAATGTTCACAATATTCTATAAATACCCTGATCTTTGTCATGTTGAACCAAACATTATTTGACCCACTGATTGGTCCCTAGGAATTTGTAAAGTGGTTCAACAACAAATAAAAATAGCCTTTCAAAATAAACTTTTTTTATACTTTTCCTCTTGACCTCAAACTTTTTGGGCCTCTTCAATATATTTCCTAATAGTTGTGTACCTACTTTCACATTTAACTAAATTCATCTACTAGCTAATGTAAAAAGAAAACAGTAAAGAAAAGTAAAAAATGAAAATGAAAATAGAAAAGTTCCTAAAACTACTAGGCCACTAGCCATAAGTGGCCACAGTGCCTCCGGCCCAGCCCACCTCCACCTCCACCTCATCCCCTCCTCTGTACAGTGGAGACATGCGTGTCGCACATCCACGACCGCCATGGCCATGGATGGCCTCCACGTCGATCTCCTTAGCTTATAACCGCGCCATAGCGAACCCTAGCCCGCTCTCCTTCGTTCCCCTCTCATTCACCACCGAGCCGCTCCCTCCTCTGCTCGAGCATGAGCTCGAAAGATCATGCAGTGACCGCGCCAGTATGCGACTGCCTCGCGTTGTTGCCGCGGCCGCTGACCTCCCCAAGCACTATGAAGATGCCCATGAGCCTCCCCGCCGTCATCTCCTTCGACTATGCTACCAGATCAAGCGGCGCAACTCCCGTGCGCTTGCCATCGCTGTCGTCTTCATCGGGTACATCGTCGGCGTCCGTCGTCGTTTCCAACTGCTCCGGTCCGTCCCCGGCTACCCCAACCACGTCCCCGAGTTTGCTGTGAGCTCCTCTCCCGTCTTCCCTCTTTTCCTCGACTCAATTCATGCCGTAGCTGTCGTTGTCCACAAGCTCGCCTTCGCCACGTCCGCGGGCTCGCTCGCATGCTGCTCCTGTGCGCCCCCTGGCCGCCCCTTTGCCGCAATAGGCGCGCCCCAGGCCGTGCCCTCGCGCGCGTATGTCCGCCTGGACCGTGCCCCTGCTCCCGAAGCTGCTGCTGTCTGCGCCTGTGGCCGTCTGGGCTGCCCCACTGCTCCCTGATCCCGCTCTCCTGTGCTGCTAGGTGTTGCTGCATCCTACTACTATCGCTGCTTACTGTACTTTATAGCTACTAGCTAGCTTTTCTTGTTTTACAATGACTAACCCTCTAGACAATCACTAAACAATGGCTAACTAACTACTAACATGAGCAAAAATAATATGAGTAGAAAGTATACATGACAAACTCGATTTTATCCCACTTGACCAAATCCTTTCGATGACTGGATTAAATCCTATGAAAATCGCAAAATGCTTTGTTCAGTTAACAAGGAACATAAGTAGCCCCTAGCTATGTGTTCCATGTGTGTGCGTGTGTGTTTTCTGTGTGTGTGGCTGGCCGTGACTAATTTCCGGCCATTTCCAGTTAGTTTAAGATTAATTAGTAGTTAGGTTATCTACTAGTAGATGACATGTGGGACTCCCCCTTGATTAAATTAGTGAGTTGTTTTATTAACATTTGAGACAATGGCATATGGGACCAGCCTACACTATTCATCCTTTGACTATTCAATCTTTGACTAGGTCAACCCACTCCACTAGCCCCACTGGCATACTCATAGGCTAGAGTAACACCAGGAGACAAAAGTAATTAATGTTATAATTTCGAATTAAATTAAATCCAGTTACTTCTACAAAATGAATTAAAACTTTAAAAATTAATATAGAATAATCCGTAACTCGGATGAAAATAATTTATACATGAAAGTTGCCCAGAACGATGAGACGAATCCGAATAAGTACTCCGTTCGTTCACCACATGTCCCTAGCATAGCGAACCAGCAACCGTCCCCTTTCGGTCCGTCTGTCCGAAAATGTGAAACACCGGGAATATTTTCCTGGATGTTTCCCCCCCTTTGCCGCTATCACCTACCACTGCGTTAGATCACCCCTGCACCGCGTATTGCCTTGTTATATTTTGTGATGCTTTGTTTGCTCCGTATTTACTATTTGGCTCCCCCTCTTCTTCTCCGGTAGAATGGCGCTGATGCCACTGAGTACGACTACATCACCGACAACCACTCCTTCTTGCCAGATTGAGCATCCAGGCAAGCCCCCCCTTGATCAACCCGATATCGCCTATTCCTTTCTCTACTGCTAGCATTAGAGTAGTGTAGCATGTTACTGCTTACGGTTAATCCTATTCTGATGCATAGCTTGTCATTGTTGCTACAGTTGTGACCCTTACCTGCAATCCTAAATGTTTAGTATAGGATGCTAGTATTCCATCAGTGGCCCTACATTCTTGTCCGTCTGCTATGCTATATTATCGGGCCGTGGTCACTTCGAGAGGTGATCACGGGTATATACATATTACGCTATTATACATGATACATGATGGTGACTAAAGTCGGATCGACTCGTAGAGTACCCTCAAGTGATTCCGATGTGGGGGCTGAAAGGACAGGTGGTTCCATCCCGGTAGTGGTGGGCCTGGGTTCCTGACGGCCCCCGACTGTTACTTTCTGGCGGAGCGACAGGGCAGGTTGAGACCACCTAGGACAGAGGTGGCCTAGCCCTGGTCGTTGTCCGCGGTTACTTCAAAATAGCATGCTTAACGAGATCTTGGTATTTGATCTGAGTCTGGCTACTGTCCTATACGCACTAACCGACTATGCGGGAACAGTTATGGGCACTCGACGTCGTGGTATCAGCCGAAGCCTTCTTGACGTCAGCGACTGAGCGGCGCATGCTGGATTGGACTGGAGCACCTGCTCTTGTATTAGAGAGGCTAGGTCTGCTTACCGGCCGCGTTCACAATGTGGAAGTGTGCAATGGGCCCAGACCCCTGCGCGCATAGGATTTAGGCCGACGTACTGACATCTCTGTTGTGCCTAGGTGGGGCTGCGACGTGTTGATCTTCCGAGGCCGGGCATGACCCAGGAAAGTGTGTCCGGCCAAAGGGGATCGAGCGTGTTGGGAAATGTGGTGCACCCCTGCAGGGAAGTTTATCTATTCGAATAGCCCTGTCCCTCGGTAAAAGGACGACCTGGAGTTGTACCTTAACCTTATGACAACTATAACCGGATACTTAATAAAACACACCCTTTCAAGTGTCTGATACACCCGGTGATCTCTCTCTCACAGGGCGACGAGGACAGGATCATCGAGTAGGATTATGATATGTGATGATACCTTATTAACTTACCATTTACTCTCTTCTATCGCTTCAAGATGGAGGCTGCCATAAGCGTAGTCTTCGATAGGACTAGCTATCCCCCTCTTATTCTGGCATTTTGTAGTTCAGTCCACATATACTACCCCTCTCATTGATACCAATGCATATGTAGTGTAGATCCTTGCTTGCGAGTACTTTGGATGAGTAATCACGGTTGCTTTGCTACTTCTTTTTCCCCTTTTCCAGGTTATTGCAAACATATGATGGAGTCCAGGAGCCAGAGGATCCCAAGGATGATTCTACATGGAGTTTTGATTCGAGGAGTAGTTAGGAGGTCCCAGGCAGGAGGCCTCACCTTTTCAATCGTTGCTAATTTCGTGCTAGCCTTCTTAAGGCAAACTTGTTTAACTTATGTCTGTACTCAAATATTATTGCTTCCACTAACTCTTGTGTATTCGAGCTTATGTATTCGAGCCCTCGAGGCCCCTGGCTTGTAATAAAAAGCTTGTATTATTTTAATTTGTGTCTAGAGTTGTGTTGTGATATCGTCCCATGAGTCCTTGATCTTGATCGTACACATTTGCATGTATGATTAGTGTACGGTCAAATCGAGGGCGTCACACTTCCGCCCCCCTCACACGGCACATCGGTCGAGCCACCGCCCACTCGATCGGCACTACCACAGCTCTGCCCCACCGCGCCCGCCAGGGGCTGACGGGCGCGCGAGCAGCGCTTCTCATGGCGTGCAAATTACTGCGCTACCACCCTGCAGAGGGCGACCGCGCTGCTTGGGTTGATCGGGTCGCCGAGCTACCCAACATCCCTTGCGGGGGTGTGGACCCCCTCTGTCCCCCACCTGGGTCTTGACCATTGCTGCAAGCTCGGGCATTCCCTAGTTGCGTTTGCGCAGGGAAAGAACCCGGAGGGCCGGGCAAAGAGAAGAAGGCAAGTGAGACTCTCCCCCATGCTTCAGGTTGGGTAAGCGGCCCCCAGTGGAGGACGCCATAGTACGCCGCCTCTTGGCCATCATGACAGGACGGCAAGGTGGTGACCAACAAGTGTGAAGGGCCTGTGGGTTGGCAGAAAGCAGGCTTTCACTGGTACGGCCCTTGAGATCAAAAGGCCTCTCGAGGCCCGGGGGCTGCGGACAGGGCCTTAACTACCAAGACAAATACTTGCAGAACATATTTTTGCTAACATTAGAGTGCACGAGACTTGCGCCTGGTGGCATGCCCGCGAAGCAGCAGGCAGATTGTGCATGCAAGGACACACCCGGCGAGGTGGCACCTCAGAATAGGACAGGGCCCCGAAGGCTCGAGGGGCCGCCGAGGCCAGGGAGCCTCATGAGGGCCGCGGGGGCTCGAGAGGCCAAACGGGCTTAGGAGGAGCCCGAAAACGGGCATCGCGAGATAATCAGGTGGCCCGCGGCCAACATGGTGGCGCGTCGTGTTGTCCGCTGCTGGTCACTAGTTTGGGGGCCCCGCTCAGGGCTACCGGCGCACAGGCACGCTGGTGCGCGGCCTAGGGCAAGGGGTGGGGTCCTCGACTGGGAGGCAGGCGACCGCATTACGCCGACCCAAGTCTCCTCCCATGACACTCTCACATAATAATGAGTGGTGTTGTACACGCCCCGGAGTCTCCTGAGCGCTGCCCCTGAGCCTCATGGGGGCTCCCACCCACGTCTCAGTGGAAGCCCCATGCTCCGCACTGGCGGACGACATGGTCCCCCAATGACTATTCCCACACCCAGTGGAATCCCCATGCTCCGCGTTGGCGGACAAAACGGTCCTGCAATGACTATGCCCACACCCAGTGCAAGCCCCATGCTCCGCTGGAGGGAAGACTAGAAGACTAGCACAGGTGTCAGACGCAACCGTTCTTGGCTTTTTCTTGTAACCAAATTTGCTACTTCTTGGAATAAACGTGCAATTATTGTTATTTTGTTGACAAGGGGGGGGGGTTCCTAGTTTTTCTTCTTATAGCCGTTTTCCCTTCACTTGAGTCCCGTCTTTGCGAAATATGGTGGGCACCCATGGCTCCCTCCATCGCACCCTGCGAGCGGGGGCTGGGCATGGTTCGCATGCTTGGGTCAGCCTAGCGGCGCTAAAGATGCCCTGAGTGCCCAGGCCACAGCATCCGCGGCCTTGCCAATGCACACACCTCTCTAGATCCTTGCGCGGCGCTCTCGGGCAAGCGGGCAAGTGCACATCGCGTAGGGCTCTTGACAGACGCCCGCCTCCTAACCTTGAATCGGGCACCGTGACCTAGCATGACAATGATGGCCACCCATACTCAAGGGTCGAGGGTGCGCAAAAGGTAAAAGTAGGGCGACATCAAGGAGCGCAATACTATTTACTACATCATGGAGAAAGTTCTTCCAAAAATGCTTTCGCATCCCTGTGGGGTCACATTCAAAGTCTTGACAAGAAAACAAAGAAATACAAGCCTCGTGAGATGTGCCATCATTATCTGCGCTGCCGTCGTTGTCGTCATCAGCTCCACCTTCTTCGACCGTGGGCACGACCACGTCGTCGGCAGGGGAAAGCTCCGTGATCAGGTCGTCCACGTGATTTTCCACCCAACCCGCTAGGGCTCCTTGGATCGCTCTAGGTACGGGGGCTATCACAACATCAAAATCGAAGTCAAGATTGGAGCGAAAAAGGCGGCTGAAGACGCGCGAGAATGCGTGCGCAAGAAGGTCATGGCTCTTCTCCTCGACGAGCCGGCACGCCCTCATGGCCCTGCCTTCAAGGCGTGCCACGACCTTGGTAAGGAAGCTGAGGTAACCGGCGTCGTCGACTTCGAGTGGGCTGGAGACGTCCTCATCACAAATGCTGCTCAGGGCCCGGTTGGCCCTTAGCCCAAGGGTCTGGAGCATCTGCGAGTGCTCGCGTTGCAGCGGCCGAGGTCGGCTCACCTCGTCTGAAGCCTTCTCCACGAGGGAAGAAACGCCTTCTACCTATTGTTGGAGGAAGGACAGTTCCACTTCAACAGCGTCCCGAGCTTCCCCAGATGCCTTCTCGCACTGCACCGCTGCAGCTAGCTTCCTCTTGAGGGCATCGGCCTTGCCCTGCAGCTCGTCGCACCACGTGCGGAAGTGAGCCTCTTGGAGCTCCAACTTCCGGCGATATTCCTCGGCAAGGGTTCTTTGGATCCCTGATATGTCTCCAACGTATCTATAATTTTTGATTGCTCCATGCTATTATATTATCTATTTTGGATGTTAATGGACCTTATTTTACACGTTTATATCATTTTTGGGACTAACCTACCAACCGGAGGCCCAACCCAAATTGTTTTTTTGCCTATTTTAGGGTTTCGAAGAAAAGGAATACCAAATGGAGTCCAAGCAGAATGAAACCTTCGGGAACGTGATTTTCTCAACAATCGTGATCCGGGAGACTTGGAGTGGGCGTCAAGAAACAACTGAGGAAGCCATGAGGTAGGGGGGCGCGCCTACCCCACCTGGGCGCGCCTGCCACCCTCGTGAGCCCCTCGATGCTCCACTGACGTACTTCTTCCTCCTATATATATCCATGTACCCCCCAAACATCCAGGAGCACCACGAAAATCTAATTCCACCGCCGCAACCTTCTGTACCCGAGAGATCCCATCTCGGGGCCTTTTCCGGAGCTCCGCCGGAGGGGGCATTGATCATGGAGGGCCTCTACATCAACTCCATGTCCTCCCCGGTGATGTGTGAGTAGTTTACTTCTGACCTACGGGTCCATAGTTATTAGCTAGATGGCTTCTTCTCTCTCTTTGGATCTCAATAAAAAGTTCTCCTTGATCTTCTTGGAGATCTATTCGATGTAATCTTCTTTTGCGGTGTGTTTGTCAAGATCCGATGAATTGTGGGTTTATGATCCAGTTTATCTATGAACAATATTTGAATCTCCTCTAAATTCTTTTATGTATGATTGGTTTATCTTTGCAAGTCTCTTCGAATTATCAGTTTGGTTTGGTCTACTAGATTGCTCTTTCTTACAATGGGAGAAGTGCTTAGCTATGGGTTCAATCTTGCGGTGCTCGATCCTAGTGACAGAAAGGGAACCAACACGTATTTTATTGTTGCCACCGAGGATAAAAAGATGGGGTTTATATCATATTGCATGAGTTTATCCCTCTACATCATGTCATCTTACTTAAAGCATTATTCTATTCCTATGAACTTAATACTCTAGATGCATGCTGGATAGCGGTCTATGTGTGCAATAATAGTAGTAGATGCAGAATCGTTTCAGTCTACTTGTCGCGGACGTGATGCCTATATACATGATCATACCTAGATATTCTCATAACTGTGCTCAATTCTATCAATTACTCAACAGTAATTCGTTTACCCACCATAATGCTTATGCTCTTGAGATAAGCCACTAGTGAAACCTATGGCCCCCGGGTCTATCTTCCAACATATTAATCTTCCAATACTTAATTATTTCCTTTGTCGTTATTTTACTTTGCATATTTATTTCTCTTTATCATAAAAATACCAAAAATATTACCTTATCATATCTATCAGATCTCACTCTCGTAAGTGACCATGAAGGGATTGACAACCCCTTTATCGCGTTGGTTGCGTGGTTCTTATTTGTTTGTGTAGGTTCGTGGGACTCGAGCATGATCTCCTACTGGATTGATACCTTGGTTCTCAAAAACTGAGGGAAATACTTACCCTACTTTGCTGCATCACCCTTTCCTCTTCAAGGGAAAACCAACGCAGTGCTCAAGAGGTAGTAAGAAGGATTTGTGGCGCCATTGCCGAGGAGATTGGTGCCAAGTCAAGTCGAGATTTGACTCCTAACAACGATCCATTCCTGGCACCGTTGCCGGTGTCTACGCACAAGTCAGGACATACCAAGTACCCATCACAAACCCTTATCCCTTGCATTACATTATTTGCCATTTGCCTCTCGCTTTCCTCTCCCCCACTTCACCCTTGCCATTTTATTCGCCCTCTTTTTCCTCTCGCCCTCTCCTTCCGTTCCCCTTCTCTTTTTCTATTTGCCTTTTTGCCTGTTTCTTGTTTGCTTGTGTGTTGGATTGCTTCCTTGTCACGACGGCTCAAGATAATACTAAATTTTGTGACTTTACCAATACCAACAACAATGATTTTCTTAGCACTCCGATTGCTCCTCTTACCGATGCTGAATCTTGTGAAATTAATGCTGCTTTGTTGAATCTTGTCATGAAAGATCAATTTGCAGGCCTTCGTAGTGAAGATGCCGCTACCCATCTAAATAGCTTTGTTGATTTGTGTGATATGCAAAAGAAGAAAGATGTGGACAATGATATTTTCAAGTCGAAGCTATTTCCGTTTTCTCTATTTCCGTTTTCTCTTAAAGCTTGGTTTTCTTCTTTGCCTAAAAATAGTATTGATTCATGGAATAAGTGCAAAGATGCTTTTATCTCTAAGTATTTTCCTCCCACTAAGATCATCTCTCTTAGAAACGATATTATGAATTTTAAGCAACTTGATCATGAACATGTTGCACAATCTTGAGAGGGTATTAAATTAATGATACGTAATTGCCCTACACATGGTTTAAATTTATGGATGATTATACAGAATTTTTATGCCGGATTAAATTTTGCTTCTAGAAATCTTTTAGATTCGACCGTGGGAGGCACTTCTATGGAAATCACTTTAGGAGAAGCTGCTAAACTCCTAGATAATATTATGGTTAATTATTCTCAATGGCACACTGAAAGATCTACTAGTAAAAAAGTGCATGCGATAGAAGAAATTAATCTTTTGAGTAGAAAGATGGATGAACTTATGAAATTATCTGCTAATAAGAGTGCTCCTACTGATCCTAATGATATGCCTTTGTCTACCTTGATTGAGAATAATAATGAATCTATGGATGTGAATTTTGTTGGTAGGAACAATTTTGGTAATAACGCGTATAGAGGTAATTTTAATTCTAGGCCGTTTCCTAGTAATTAATAATTATGGTAATTCCTACAACAATTCTTATGGAAATTTTAATAAGATCCCCTATGAATTTGAGACTAGTGTTAAGGAGTTTATGAATTTGCAAAAGAATTTCAATGCTTTGCTTGATGAAAAATTGCTTAAAGTTGATGAATTGGCTAGGAACGTTGATAGAATTTCTCTTGAAGTTGATTCTTTGAAACCTAGATCTTTTCCACCTAAGCATGATATCAATAAGTCTCTCAAAGCCATGAGAATTTCCATTGATGATGCCAAGAAAGAACCACTAGGATGCGTGCTAAGAATGATTGCTTTGTGAAAGCGTGTTCTTCTAGTTTCTATGAAAATAAAGATGAAGATGTAAAAGTTATTGATGTGTCTCCTATTAAATCTTTGTTTTGCAATATGAATCTTGATAATGATGGGACTAAAGATGAGCCACCTTTACCTAGAAGGCGTTCCAAAAATTCGGAGTTTTTAGATCTTAATGCAAAAATTGGTAAAAGTTGGATTGAAGAGGTTAAAACTTTAAATAGCAATGAACCCACTATTTTGTATTTCAAGGAATTTAATTATGATAATTGCTCTTTGATAGATTGTATTTCCTTGTTGCAATCCGTGCTAAATTCTCCCCATGCTTATAGTCAAAATAAATCTTTTACTAAACATATCGTTGATGCTCTGATGCAATCTTATGAAGAAAAACTTGAGTTGGAAGTTTCTATCCCTAGAAAACTTTATGATGAGTGGGAACCTACAATAAAAATTAAAATTAAAGATTATGAGTTTTATGCTTTGTGTGATTTGGGTGCTAGTGTTTCCACGATTCCAAAAACTTTATGTGATTTGCTAGGTTTCCGCGATTTTGATGATTGTTATTTAAACTTGCACCTTATGGATTCCACTATTAAGAAACCTATGGGAAGAATTAATGATGTTCTCATTGCTGCAAATAGGAACTACGTGCCCGTATATTTCATTCTTCTTGATATAGGTTGCAATCCTTCATGTCCTATTATTCTTGGTAGACCTTTCCATAGAACGATTGGTGCAATTATTGATATGAAGGAAGGGAATATTAAATTATAATTTCCATTAAAGAAAGGCATGGAACACTTCCCTAGAAATAAAATTAAATTACCATATGAATCTATTATGAGAGCCACTTATGTATTACCTACCAAAGATGGCAATACCTAGATCTATCTTCGCTTTTATGCCTTGCTAGGGGCGTTAAACGATAGCGCTTGTTGGGAGGCAACCCAATTTTATTTTTATTCCTTGATTTTTTTATCCTGTTTAGTACTAAATAATTTATCTAGCCTTTGTTTTGATTTTGTTTTTTGTGTTGAATTAGTGTTTGTACCAAGTAGAACCGTTGGAAAGACTTGGGGAAAGTCGTTTTGATCCTGCTGTAAAAAACAGAAACTTTAGCGCTCACAAGAATTGTTTCCATTTTTATTTGGGAAGTGCTATTTAGTTAATTATTTTTTCAGATGATTAGTAGATAAATTACTCACGTTCAGAAATTTATTTTAGAATTTTTGGGGTTCCAGAGTTTGCATTAGCTACAGATTACTACAGATTGTTCTGTTTTTGACAGATTCTGTTTTTAGTGTGTTGTTTTCTTATTTTGATGAATCTATGGCTAGTAAAAGAGTTTATAAACCATAGAGAAGTCGGAACACAGTAGGTTTAAAACCAATATAAATCAATAATAAGTTCATTACAGTACCTTGAAGTGGTGTTTTGTTTTGTTTCGCTAACGGAGCTCACGAGATTTTCTATTTTGAGTTTTGTGTTGTGAAGTTTTCAAGTTTTGGGTAAAGTCTTGATGGATTATGGAACAAGGAGTGGCAAGAGCCTAAGCTTGGGGATTACCATGGCACACCAAGGTAAAATTCAAGGACACCAAAAATCCTAAGCTTGGGGATGCCCTGGAAGGCATCCCCTCTTTCGTCTTCGTCTATCGGTAACTTTACTTGGAGCTATTTTTTTTATTCACCACATGATATGTGTTTCGCTTGGAGCGTCTTGTATGATTTGAGTCTTTGCTTTCTAGTTCACCACAATCATCCTTGCTGTAAACAACTTTTGAGAGAGACTCACATGATTTGAAATTTATTAGAATACTCTATGTGCTTCATTTATATCTTTTGAGCTATATAGTTTTTGCTCTAGTGCTTCACTTATATCTTTTGAGCTATATAGTTTTTGCTCTAGTGCTTCACTTATATCTTTTAGAGCACGGCGGTGGTTTTGTTTTATAGAAACTATTGATCTCTCATGCTTCATTTATATTATTTTGAGAGTCCTTTAGAACAACATGGAAATTTGCTATAATATAAAAACTTTCATAGAAGTGCATTGAATACTATGAGAAATTTGATACTTGTTAATTGTTTTGAGATATGGAGATGGTGATATTAGAATCATGCTACTTTAGTAGTTGTGAATTTTAGAAATACTTGTGTTGAAGTTTGTGATTCCCGTAGCATGCACGTATGGTGAACTGTTATGTGATGAAGTCGGAGCATGATTTATTTATTGATTGTCTTCCTTATGAGTGGCGGTCGGGGACGAGCGATGGTCTTTTCCTAACAATCTATCCCCCTAGGAGCATGCGCGTAATACTTTGTTTCGATAACTAATAGATTTTTGCAATAAGTATGTGAGTTCTTTATGACTAATGTTGAGTCCATGGATTATACGCACTCTCATCCTTCCATCATTATTAGCCTCTCTAGTATCGCACAACTTTCGCCGGTACCTTAAACCCACCATATACCTTCCTAAAAACAGCCACCATACCTACCTATTATGGTCTTTCCATAGCCATTCCGAGATATATTGCCATGCAACATTCCACCGTTCCATTATTATGACACGCTTCATCATTGTCATATTGCTTGCATGATCATGTAGTTGACATCGTATTTGTGGCAAAGCCACTGTTCATAATTCTTCATACATGTCACTCATGGATCATTGCACATCCCGGTAGACCGCCGGAGGCATTCACATAGAGTCATATTTTGTTCTAAGTATCGAGTTGTAATTCCTGAGTTGTAAGTAAATAAAGTGTGATGATCATCGTTATTAGAGCATTGTCCCAGTGAGGAAAGGATGATAGAGACTATGATTCCCCCACAAGTCAGGACGAGACTCCGGATGAAAAAAAGAGAGAAAGGCCATAAAAAATAAGAATAAGGCCCACAAAAAATGAGAGAAAAAGAGAGAAGGGACAATGCTACTATCATTTTTCCACACTTGTGCTTCAAAGTAGCACCATGATCTTCATGACAGAGAGTCTCCTATGATATCACTTTTATATACTAGTGCGAATTTTTCATTATAGAACTTGGATTGTATATTCCAATGATGGGCTTCCTCAAAATGCCCTAGGTCTTCATGAGCAAGCGAGTTGGATGCACACCCACATAGTTTCTTTTGTTGAGCTTTCATATACTTATAGCTCTAGTGCATCCGTTGCATGGCAATCCCTACTCACTCACATTGATATATCTATTGATGGGCATCTCCATAGCCCGTTGATATGCCTAGTTGATGTGAGACTATCTTCTCCTTTTTTGTCTTCTCCACGACCACCATTCTATTCCACATATAGTGCTATATCCATGGCTCACGCTCATATATTGCGTGAAGATTGAAAAAGTTTGAGAACATGAAAAGTATGAAACAATTGCTTGGCTTGTCATCGAGGTTGTGCATGATTTAAATATTTTGTGTGGTGAAGATAGAGTATAACCAGACTATATGATTTTGTAGGGATAACTTTCTTTGGCCATGTTATTTTGAGAAGACATAATTGCTTAGTTAGTATGCTTGAAGTATTATTATTTCTATGTCAATATTAAACTTTTATCTTGAAACTTTTGGATCTGAACATTCATGCCACAATAAAGAAAAATTACATTGATAAATATGTTAGAAAGCATTCCACATCAAAAATTGTTCATTTATCATTTACCTACTCGAGGACAAGCAGGAATTAAGCTTGGGGATGCTTGATACGTCTCCAATGTATCTATAATTTTGATTGCTCCATGCTATTATATTATATATTTTGGATGTTAATGGGCTTTATTTTACACTTTTATATCATTTCCGGGACCGATCTACTACTAGAGGCCCAGCCCAAATTGCTGTTTTTTGCCTATTTTATGGTTTCTAAGAAAAGGAATATCAAACGGAGTCCAAACGTAATGAAATCTTCGGGGCCGTGATTTTCTCAACAAACGTGATCCTGGAGACTTGGAGTGAGCATCAAGAAACAACAGAGGAAGCCACGAGGCAGGGGGCGCGCATACCCCCCTGGGCACGCCATCCACCCTCGTGGGCCCCTCGATGCTCCACCGATGTATTCTTCCTCCTATATATATCCATGTACCCCTCAAACATCCAGGAGCAGAACGAAAACCTAATTCCATCGCCGCAACCTTCTGTACTTGAGAGATCCCATCTCGGGGCCTTTTCCGGATCTCTGCCAGAGGGGGCATTGATCACGGAGGGCCTCTACATCAACTCCATGGCCTCTCCAGTGATGTGTGAGTAGTTTACTTCAGACCTACGGGTCCATAGTAATTAACTAGATGGCTTCTTCTCTCTCTTTGGATTTCAATACAAAGTTCTCCTCGATCTTCTTGGAGATCTATTCGATGTAATCTTCTTTTGCGGTGTGTTTGTCAAGATCCGATGAATTGTAGGTTTATGAACCAGTTTATCTATGAACAATATTTGAATCTTCTCTGAATTCTTCTATGTATGATTGGTTTATCTTTGCAAGTCTCTTTGAATTATCAGTTTGGTTTCGCCTACTAGATGGATCTTCCTTGCAATGGGAGAAGTGCTTAGCTCTGGGTTCAATCTTGCAGTGCTCGATCCCAATGACAGAAAGGGTACCGACACGTATTGTATTGTTGCTATCGAGGATAAAAATATGGGGTTTATATCATATTGCATGAGTTTATCCCTCTACATCATGTCATCTTACTTAAAGCATTACTCTGTTCTTATGAACTTAATACTCTAGATGCATGTTGGATAGCGGTCGATGTGTTGAGTAATAGTAGTAGATGCAGACTTGTTTCGGTCTACTTGTCGCGGACATGATGCCTATATACATGATCATACCTAGATATTCTCATAACTATGCTCAGTTCTATCAATTGCTTGACAGTAATTCGTTTACCCACCGTAATACTTATGCTCTTGAGAGAAGCCACTCGTGAAACCTATGGCCCCCGGGTCTGTCTTCCAACATATTAATATTACAATACTTAGTTATTTCCTTTGTCGTTATTTTACTTTGCATCTTTATTTCTCTTTATCATAAAAATACCAAAAATATTATCTTATCATATCTATTAGATCTCACTCTCGTAAGTTACCGTGAAGGGATTGACAACCCCTTTATCGCATTGGTTGCGAGGTTCTTATTTATTTGTGTAGGTGCGTGGGACTCGAGCGTGATCTCCTACTGGATTGATATCTTGGTGCTCAAAAACTGAGGGAAATACTTGCGCTACTTTGCTGCATCACCCTTCCCTCTTCAAGGGAAAACCAATGCAGTGCTCAAGAGGTAGCAATCCCCGCCACCTTCTCGTCGACCTCTTGCTGGATCTTCGCCTCCCTAGAGGCAAGGGCATCCTCGGCAGCGGCCACATGGTGCTCCATCACTTCCAGCCGCTCGCGCTCCAGGTTTAGCTCCATCGCCTCCAGCACTAGCGTATCCTCGAGCATGCGGGGCCTGGCCTCGCTCGCGGGCAGCCCAACCGCTAGGGTGGCGAGCGCGGCCGTGCATGCGCAGACTTGTTGCTCAAGGATGGAGATTGAAGCTTGGAGCTCCCTCTCGCGCCCCTCTGCCGCCTCGCGCTAGTGATCTGTGGATCGGGCCTCTTCCAAGGCGCGATCATGAGCCTCCCTCGCCACGGCTAGGGGCCCCTCTGCCTCCGCTCGGGCACGTTCACACTGAAGGCGACCGAAGTTGCTGCCAACTTCTAACTAACGCCATTCACGTGCTAGACGCAGGCGCTCCGCCTCAAGGCGGGCATCAACGTCACCAAGCTCCACCCCGAGGTGCCCCAGGGCGCTTGATGCCTCTTGAGGAAGGCTATGTCGGAAGGTGATGCGCCCGTGTGCGAGCTCCAATGCTCGGACTGGGCGTTCCCCCATGCCCGAGTCAGCCGGGGAGGCACGCGAGGACTCGCCTACGTCTGGCAGGAGCCCGGGGGCTGGAACACCCTCGCCCGCTCCTGCGGCCCCGAGGTGGGGCCCGACGCAGACTCGCCCCACAGCTTGGGGAAGGCGTCGTCCCGCAGGTTGCTCAGCTATCGGCAAGGATCAGTGGGGGAACCCTTGGCATGGCCCCGGTGCCCCGAAGATCGCCCCGGAAGAAGGACACCGAGAGCGCGGGCCTACAGCCCCCAGGGACGACCTTGGCTCGAGTACGGGCGCCACCTCGTGCGCAACCGCCTGGCTCGTGAGGCCTAAGGTCACAACAGGATCGGTGGCGTCTAGAGGTGGCGCTCAGGACACACTCGCTCCCTCGACGGAAGGGATCCTGAGGGTCAAAAGTCAGATGGAGACGCGATATGCAAGAGTCGAGAGGAAGGCAAGGGACTTACTCACCCACAATGATCCACGTCCACTTCTTGAGGGTCCTTGGGGCAAGATTCCAACGTATCCCGAGCTCTTTCCTCTTGCGAGACTAGCCGGGGTCGAAAGTAGGCCTATTGGGGGCTGGCACGTAGCCCCTCGATGACGGAGACAATAGTTGCATCCATGGGCGGAACTCCTCCCCAAATACCCGTGGGTCTGGGAGCAGATGCCTCTGGATCGCATGGTAGCGCCCGCTCCCCCGCGACCACCTCGGGAGCACGCACCTCGGTGCCTTTGTGCTAGGGAGTCACCAAGAGGGGGTTGTCATGAGGCCCCTCGTGGCCCGTGGGGGGCAGCCGCCACTCGTCAAAGCATGACATGTTCTTGGCGAAGGCTCCCTGTTGGATCTCGGGTTCCGCAGAGCCTTGAGAGGTTCGAATTTTGGGGTGCATGCGAAGAACTCAACCTCCCTAGTATGCCTACTCGCCAATCTCTCGGCCCACACTACTAGGAAAAGGCCTACTAATGGCGCACCTAATTTGGCCATTAATGGCGCATTAGTGGTGCGCCATTAGTGCCACGCCATTAGTATATTTTACTAATGGCGCACCACAGGTGCGCCATTAGTATCTGGTATACTAATGGCGCACCTCAGATGCGCCATTAGTATATACAACAGTGCGCCATTAGTATGCCTCCCGGGGGGCCATGTATACCCAGGTGCTTTGGCATACTAATGGCGCACAACAACAAGATGCGCCATTAGTAACTTCGGCATACTAATGGCGCACTGTTTAATGATGCGCCATTAGTATCCTTTGGCATACTAATGGCGCACTGTGATGTGATGCGCCATTAGTATGAATATTAGGTTTTTTTTATTTTTTAATTTTCTGTTTTTTGCACAGGTTACAAAATGTATAATTGGACAAAATATAGACAGCACACATCAACAACAGATTCATCGAATACAATAGAAGATTAGTCTCTGAATACAATTCATCATATTAGTCTGCGAATACAATTCATCATATTAGTCTCCGAATTGAAAAGACCGAAGAAAGATAGAACATTATATTACAAGTCTCGAGACCGCGAGTAGCGAGTTTGTCTTCACATTACAAGTCGATATCGATCATCTAAACTACCATCACATAGAAGAGAGCTGTGGTCATCACGATGAGCATCATCACGATGAAACTCGTCTTCATCCGGTTCCTCCAGCGCTCCCTCCCCTCTCTTGCTAGATAGCGGGCGTATCTAGATTCGGCCTCGGCCCTAGTGGTGTACCCTTTGTAACTGTTACCGCTGAATCGGTGAACCTGTCTCCGACACTCCTCCCAGTCGTCGTAGACTCCGGGAACCTTACCCTTGTACACGACATACGAAGGCATCGCTATGCAGTAGCCAAACGAAACGTTAGTACCAATTCACAGACAATACATAAGCAATATATAAGTATGCAACAGAACGATCGGAAGAGAAAAGCAAGACATTAATAGCATCGATTACATCTAAGTTGAACAACTCCTGAAACCAAAGAGACATACTACAAGTTCATTAAAGTTTAATTACAACATGAGCCAATCGATGTTTCAGCACTAGACACAGCATCACTGCTTTCGACTCAACTCAAGGGACCGGAGCGTGGATGAAGCCGTCGTCTATCGTGGGAATCATGAAATAACGGTCGTTGTCAGCCTGCATTTGTAGCATTGTGTCGATGTCACTGTTGGACGGTTGATTTCTAAGGTAGAACTGCCCCGAGGTATGAAGGACATCTTGATGGATGATTTCCGCAAACTCTGACTAGATGCGAAAGAATTCTTGTCTGATGTCCGCGTCCTGGATTGCCGACACGCTCGTGGCCCAATCTTTCAGTTTACTCGGTAGGAGAAGTTGATGATGGTCCCGTACGATCGCCCGCATGTGATGGATGGCGTAGTAGGCACCCTTCTGACCGCCAGGCGGCTGCTTGACGCAGCAGAACGTCGTATTGTGGGAGAACACGTGCTTGCCGTACTTACGAATAGCCTGGTGAAGGTGCCTCCAGATTTGACGTAGCCGGGGAGAACATCATCAAGAACCTTCTTGACATTTGTGTAGTCTACGTTCGACTGACGGTCCGGGTCGAAATACGTGGCCATGGAATATTTGGGGCTTAGGAGGATGAGCGTGCAATGTGTGTCACTGCAGAAAACACGGAATGTTAAAAGAAAAACGATCGAAATCTAAGAATTCATATGTTACGGGGCGGTTGAGGGGAGGACTTACTCGGGAAAGTAAGGCACGAGGAAGTTATCCTTATCTTGGTTTGCCAGAATGACGCCTTCGAGGTTGCCGGTCCCCAGCGCTGCCCAAGATCTTGGCAGAAGGGGTCGACTATCACGATGTCCGGGGTCTTGTCGCGAATGATCCGCATCTCCATACTCAGCGAAAATAGCCGAACGAAGGTGTAGTGCAGCGGATGAAGGTTCAACATAGCGTGGATGTCATCAAACCGCAGGACGATCGTACACCCGACGGAGTTATCCACAAAGCCCTTGCCCTCTGGCACCTTGGCCGCGAAAACCGGGTATGCCACATCCTTCTCTACGAGACGCCGCTTCTCCAAAGAAAGAACACTATCATGCAGACTCCGCATAGCACCGGTTGCAGCATCGAGCATATTTCTTGGTAGCATCGGCCTACCCGCCACATGCACCCTCCTCGAGATATCCTCAGGTGAAGGTGGCCCGTCCTGAGCACGGATCGTACTCGGTGCCGGCTGGCTCGCACCCTTGTTAGTCTTTCTTTTGCGTGCCTTCTTCTTCTCCTGTAATGGGACCGAGTTCTGCTCATAGACCGCCTTCTTGAGTGTGTTGGGGCTGATAATATTTCGCACCTCGCCTATCTGAGGCTCGGTGAAGTCGGCAGCTGGAGGCGTCTCCTGAGAGCTGAACGGCAGACGACGCCTATTGCAACTTGGCTTCTCCGCGGTACCAGCTAGATCGCACACGTCTTTTGTTGGGTTGGGTTCTTGAGAAGGAGGCCCCATGAAGTCGCCACCGTACCCATGATCGGCAAAGTACTGATCGACGTTGGAAAATGTATCGTCGTCGTCGTCGTTCTGATCCTATGCCATATGCATGTTTGGATCCAGTGGCATAGGGATGTCCGGCACCATTGCGGCGGTCTTGCCATGGGGCCGACTTGGCGCCGGCACGACTGGCGGTGTTGTCTTTGGGGTGGTGTCCCCCGCCCCTAAACGAATCTGGCTCTTCGGCCAAAGAAGGGGCCAGCTCAGGCAGGCGCTGAGGGTCATCACGTCATCATCGTCAGCCCCGACGGGTCGAATCGGAGGTAACAACTCGTCGCAGCCTGGCAGCACCCGAACCAGTTGAACCCTAAACAAGTTGGGTGGCATCTGGGTACCGTGGAACAAGGGGTTGCCCGGTTGAACGATTTTGCCCTTGGCAACATCGACCAACTCATTGTTCACGAAGTGCAGGAGAGTGCACGGAACATCGGCGGCGCCCTGCGAAAACATGTAGGGCGTCAGGGATGCCCAGTCAAAGGCAAGGAGATGAAGTCCTCGGCCGAGAGAGGCTTAATTAGTTACCGTGATGATGGCGTCGAGCTCGGCTAATGTCGAGGCACCGCCAACGGCGGGCGTGCAGTTGACAGAGGGGCCGCTTGCTGCAGAGGTGCCGGCCGGCGTACACCCGGGTGCATTAAGCTCCCGTGCCGGCGTCGGAGACACCAATGCCGCCTCTGCCGGAGACACCAATGGCCCTGCCATCGCATTCTGCGAGTTGCTGGCCGTGAAGCTAGGAATCGGGGGCGGCCCCTGTTGGCCGCCCGCAATCCACGCACTAATCCCCTGGATCAAGGTAGGCACAAAGGCGGTGATCGTCGCTCCGAGTTGTTGTTGCACTTGCTCTTGGACAATCTCCGGAATCTGCGCCACCTGTGCCCTGAGTTCTTGAACCTCGCGCGCCTGGCTTTCCGAGCTGGTCTTTTTCTCCTTTCGCCCACCAGTGTTATAGTATGACGACCATTTTGTCGACAAGCCTTTGCCGGCCACACGACCAGCTGAGATCGGCTTACTGAGCTTATCCTTGTTCTTCATTACATTCAACGCCCTATTTAGAGAGGTGTCCCAAGGGTTGCTCTTAGTCGACCCCGCGCTACTGCTTTCAGTCGCCTGCGGAAGGAATGTGAACCATTTAGAAATTTGGCTTCATTAATTAGAATGAAACCATACGGAGCTAAGTACGCGGGGGTGTATTCCTTACCAGAACAAGCTCAAGCGCCCTGGTCTTCGGATCCGTGGTAAGCTCCTTTGTTTTCGGGTCCTTCTTGTACCGGGCCCTGACAAAGTTCCTGGTCTGCTTGTCACCGTATTTATCGAAGAGGGGCGGTAGGCCTTGCTCGGCACGGTCCGCCTCCTCCTTGTCCCATATAGGCTCCGCCACTCTGTAACCGCCGGGACCGAGTGTGTGTTCCCCTAAGTTCAGCTCCCGCATTTCTTTCCCCCACTTACTTGATTCGGAGTTTGCGGTGCTCGAGCAATTGATCTTGAAGTCGTTGTAGTCATCTTCGGTGATCGAAGGATTTTTCTCCTTGATCTTCTCATAACTCTCACCTTTCTCGATCATTCTCTTCACATTGCTTTTCCAAGTAGACAGGGCCTTGCTCATCTTCGTGAGGGCAGCATTGTTCACTTTATTCCCTTTGAGGCTTGTGTTTTCAAATTCAGCGGGGAACTTGTATCGTTCGTGCAAATTCGTGAAGAGGAGGTTGCGCAAATTCCCTCGGTCAGGATGCCTCGGGTTCTCGGTGTTGATCGAGACGGTGCTCCAGAGAATGCACCCGAGCTGAAGCGAGTACCCCTTGACTATTCGTTCGGGCGCCGTTGGATTCCCGTCGGAGTCCACTTCAGTAACTTCCTCCTTCAGGGTGCGGAGCACGGTCGGGCGCCGGTCCTTCCGTTGCCTCTTCGGTTGGCTGCCATCTGTGCGTGCGCCGCCATCATCAGTGATGGCATCCTCGGCGGCACCATCAGTGGTGGCATCAGTGGGGTCATCCTCGGCGGTACCATCAGTGGTCTCATGATCGGTGGGGAAGGCGGCGTCCTCATACAAGTGAGGTTGTTCCTCCATCTCCTGGGACAGCTTCCAGAATGCCTTGCCGCCCGAACCCCCGGCATCATCGTTGTTGGCCATGTTTCTCTCTAAATAGGAACAAAGTTTGGTCAAAAAGTTGGTTATTGTCAAGGAACAAGATCATGGTCTCATCGTTTAGGGTTTGTCGACACGTCCTAAAAGCTAAGCTTTTATCATTGAGGGTTTTTCGACGCCGAGGCACCCTAAAAGCCAAAGCTTTAATCATTTCGGTTTTTATCGACACCGAGGCACCCTAAAAGCCATGCATTAGTCACAGGTACGCCGGGGTACTTGATCCTACTTAATTAACTACTAAGATACCTCGGCCCATGCATTAGTCACAAGTACCCCATATGTCCTATTTTTAGCAAAGTCATGCTAAAATTCACGGAAAATTTCAGCATGACCTTTGCTGAAAATAGGACATATGGAGTACCCGAATTTGCCGGAACGGAAGTTAATCGACATTCCGTCAAACTCAAGGGCCTCTCGAGGTACCTGCAAAATCATTATCCAATGAAGGAATTGTGCCGCACACTGCTGCCTCACACTGCTGCCAAAATCATTATCGACATGCTGAACTTGTATTTCACTCTGCATAGCTGAACAGTCTAACAACCAGAAATATATAACAAGAACTGCACTGCAACCAGAAAATTTAATCATGGAGATTACGCTGAAAATATGGGCTAAATTACACTGTAATTCTAGGGTATATTACTCTGACAAATACACTCAAAATATGGGATAAATTGCACTATAATTCTGGGGTATATTACACTGAGAATTCATCAAAAGTTGCCGAGCTTACACTAAAATACATCTGCACTTCAGGGCTTGTACACACAAATTCAGTGAGATGATCTAACACTGACAAAATAAAGGAAACACCTACTGAACCAATACAGGGCTAAAAACACATGGGGATTACACTTAAAAACATCAAGTGAAAGGCACTAGAAAACCATATAGACACAGGAATAAAGCAGAGCTGACTCATTAAATCTGATACACTGAGAAAACCCTAAACTAGGGAAACTAATCACCTGCATCTAACCTACCAGGAGGTAACTGAACAAATTCAAGAACTACAACAGCAACACGAACCAATACAGAGATATGAAAGCACAAGTTACTAGCATTTGCCTAAAAACTACATAACTAGGATATGAAAGCACAAGTTACTAGCATTTTCCTAAAAACTACATAACTAGTGGACCAACTCTCTGTCTGTAACAAGAACTATAACTAGGAAGCTAGCACCTGATGCACTTGGGGATATATTAGTTATGCACTTCACATCCGGATGGCAATTACCTAGTATTTTAAGCTAAAATTACCTAGTAAGTGCTCAATCAATAAGGTACAAGGTAAACAGAATTGACTTTCCAAATTGACAAGCGCAGACAGAGCATAAGCAAAGAGGTCAACTGCTAATATCTATTCAATGCAAATAGTAGACATCTGAGTTCTGGTGCTCATATTGGAACATCCAGAACACCAAAGGCATCTTCAAAGTGAAAATTCTTACCCCTACACAACTATTCGGCATAATCAGAATTCAAAAGTAACATTCTTCGATATAGATCATGGGTGCTCGGGGGAAAGTAGCACAAACAGACAATGCAAACAACCAATCAACTAGTGAAGCCAATCAAGAACCTAGAGATATAGCTAGCAAACTGAGAAGCACATGCAGAGCAAAAGCGAAAAGGTTACATGTTCACTGCGAAATAATAGATGCATGAGTTCCAGTGCCCATATATGAAAAATCTTGAGCAGCAAAGGGCATCATCATCAAAGTGAAACTCTTAAGCCCTACATAATTATGCAGCCTTGATCACACATGACATTACTGGATTTAGATCTATTGTAGTAAATATAAGTACTTGGATGCTCAGATTTAAAGTAAAGTGCACGAGCAGGCAATGCAAACACACAATCAATTGGTGAAAACCATCGACAACCTTGGGACAAATACGGTGCATCAAACCTAGATAATCAGTGGACCAATTCTAAGTATGTATCAAGAACTATAGCTAGGAAGTTAGCAACAGTTGAACTTGGGGATATACTAATCATGAACAATCTCTCCTGGTCGGTCCAACTCAGAAATCATACCATTGTCTAAAACTGCTTAATAGATTCAGATCATCTAATTATGAATCATGTGATTTGGGGTTTCAATTTCAGATCATCTTTTACTTATCAACAAGATTGCAACAGTTGCAGACACCTCACAATAACAGTTTAAGACTTGAATAGATTCAGATAACTAAGAAGAACATATCCGGAGGAGGGAGGGAGGATGGGGGTGCATTACCTAATGTGCTAAACGACATAAGCACGTGCGCGCGAGGGGGAGAGGGGGAGAGGAGGAGGGGGAGCTCACGGTGGCCGTAGGGATAGGGCAGTGGGGCGCGGGGAGGATGTCGGGGACGACGACGACGCAGGGGAGGAGGCGACGAGGTCCGGGTGGTGGTGGTGCTCCGGCGACGGTGGTGTGGACGGGGCGGCGTGCGGGCCGCCGGTGACGAGGGCGGCGGGGCGATGGCGTCCAACGAGGTGGGGCGACGGGGAGAGCGGCGCCGACGTCGGGGCCTCGGGTGGCGGTGGTTGGAGACGTCGCGGCGGGGTCGAGGCAGCGTCGGGGCGGCGTCGAGGCGGCGGGGCAGCGGCGTCGGGAGAGGAGAGGGGAAGGGGATCGAGGGCGAGGGCGAGGGAGAGAGAGGGGATAGGTTTGGGCCGGGGTGGAAATATGGATGGGGGCGGCACAATGCTAATGGTGCACCACCCCTCGGTGCGCCATAAGTACATCCATACTAATGGCGCACCTCACCCTGGTGCGCCATTAGTACATCCATACTAATGGAGCACCTCACCCTGGTGCGCCATAAGTACATCCATACTAATGGCGCACCTCACCCCGGTGCGCCATTAGTATTTGTGTTTAAATATGTTCAAACTTGTTTTATAAGACAGTAATAATTTTTTTGTAAGACTGTAATAATTTTTTTATAAGATGGCTACTGCAACAGTAATATTTTTTTATAAGACAATAATAATTTTTTAAAAAATATCATCAAACAGTAATGCCGGTGGAGCGGGGGAGGGTGCGCGGGGTGCGGGGGGTCGGCGGCGGCGGTTGAGTTGGGGAATCGAGGGTGCGGGGGGTCGGCGGCAGCGGGCGGTGGACCGGGGGGTGCTCGGCGGCGAGGGGGACCGGATCTGGCGAGGTGGGATAGCGATCGAGATGGAGGGGGATCGAGATCGAGTGTCCATGAAATTTAAAAATATTCATGATAGTTCAAAAAGTGCCCATGAAATACAATCGAGAAATGAAGGCTACGATTTAAATACAATCGATCTTAGCTAGCTATCTGTTCACAATCTTCTTGCCCTTCTTTTTCGCAAATGGAGTTCTTCTGTGGAACGAACGTCCTTTAGGTAGGGTGGTCCTGCTTCTTCTTGTGGTGTATGCTGCTACTTCATCATCGTCGTCATGTTCGATCCTCGGGTCGCCGTACTTGTCGAAGTCTTGCTCATTGGCTACTCCATCCATTCCGATGATCTTCCTTTTGCCTCTCCTCACGACAACACGACTGGGCTTTGACGGGTCGGTAATGAAGAAGCATTGGTCCACTTGGGAAGCCAGTACCCATGGCTCATTTTTCGCGGTGACGTTTGCGCCCGCGGTCTTGGATTTGGCTTCGGGTATAACCATGGTGGTGAAATACCGGTCTTCTTTTAGGACGCTCTTCGCCCATCTGACACGAAACATCGGGACCTTCTCTCCAGCGTAGCTCAGCTCCCAGATCTCCTCGATCCTTCCGTAGTATCTGTCCTTGTCGTTACCGGTGTAGGATTCCATCGTTACCGCGGAGTTCTGATAACCATCGCTCTTCATGTCCTTGGCCTCGGTGTAGAATGTGTAGCCGTTGATATCGTACGCCTCATAGGTCATCAGGTTGTGCTCGGCGCCCTGTGACAAGGCGAATATGAGTTGTTCTTCCGCGGAAGAATCCTCATGTAAAGGGTACGATAGAAGCTTCTGCTTGAACCAACGCGTGAAACATGAGTTGTGCTCTTTGAGTATATCTCCGTCCGTCCTCTGTTGGCCTCGGTCATTGTACGTCTTCTTAATAAAGGTTTTGTGCTCTACCACCCAAGGATCGACCACGTCTATGTGTTGTAGCGCGACTAGGTTTGCTCTTTCAAAGTCGGCGAGTCGACCCTCGAAGTCGACATGCATTTCACGGCGACCCTCACGGTGACCCCATCCAGCGAGCCTGCCAAGGTGCCTGTTGACGGGCAGACCAACGGGGTTCTCGATGCCTAGATAATTCGTGCAGTAGGAGATGCACTCTTCGGTCAGAAAGCCCCTGGCTATGCTTCCCTCTGGACGTGACATGTTGCGAACGTATCCTTTGATGACACCATTCATCCTTTCGAACGACATCATGCTGTGCAGGAACGTCGGCCCGAGTTGGATGATATCGTCCACGATATGGACCAGCAGATGCACCATAATGTCAAAGAATGCGGGTGGGAAGTACATCTCAAGCTCGCATAGTCTCACCACGATCTCTTCCTATAGCCTTCTGAGTTGCCTCACGCCAACAGACTTCCGAGAGATGACGTCGAAAAAGTTGCATAGGCCAAATAGCGTTTCACGGATGTGCGCGTCCATGATCCCATGGATTGCAACTGGAAGTATCTGCGTCATCAGCACGTGACAGTCGTGAGTCTTCATCCCGCTGAACTTCTGCTTTGCTGGGTCTAGGTATCTGCTTATCTTCCCCGCGTAACCGTAAGGAAGTTTTACTCCTACAAGGCAGGTGAAAAACTGCTCGATCTCCTCCTGACTTAGAGTGAAGCACGCGGGAGGGTAGTCATTTCCGGTCTTCTTGGCCTTTTTGCCTTTGCGACGACTTTCCGTGTCCTGCTTCGCCTCATCATCATCATCATCATCATCATCATCATTATCATCATGATCATCATCATCATCATCATCATCATCATATATAGCATGAAGCTCCTGCCTGATGCCCATTGATTTCAAGTCTGCCCTTGCTTTCGGCCCATGTTTGGTCCTCTCTGGCATGTTGAGCAGGGTACCAAGCAGACTCTCGCACACGTTCTTCGTGATATGCATTACATCAAGGCTGTGAGGCACACGGTGGATCTTCCAGTACGGCAAGTCCCAGAAAACAGACCTCATTTTCCATACCTTCACCAGCGGCTCTGGCGCCTTTCGCTTCTTTCCCGGCTCTGGCGCCTTTTGCTTCTTTCCCAGCAGTGGGCAATCTTTCCAATTTTTCAACAGCTCGTCTATTTCCTCGCCGCTCCTCGTATGCGGGCGTCCTCGGGGTTCGGTTTCACCATCGAACAGATCCTTGCGTTTTCTCCACGGGTCATCATCGTGAAGCCACCTTCGATGTCCCCTGAACACGGTTTTCGAAGACCCGGGATCTCTATCTAGCTGGCGATACGTTGTGTCATCCATGCACCTGACGCATCCAGAAAATCCGTGGACCACCTGCCCCACGACATATCCGTAACTGAGATAGTCGTGCACCGTCGTGAGCAGCGCGGCTCTCATAGGGAAATATTCTTTCTCTGCGGCGTCCCACGTATTGGCTGGCGTTTTCCACAGCGTGTCAAGCTCCTCTTTCAGCAGCCCCAGATACAGATTGATGTCGTTCTCTGGTTGTTTCGGTCCTTCAATTAGCATACTCATGTGAATGTACTTCCTCTTCATGCACAACCAGGGGGAAGGTTGTACATCCACACAAACACAGGCCAGGTGCTATGTGTGCTTCTCTGGCTGCCAAACGGATTGACTCCATCGGTGCTCGCGCCCAGCATGATGTTCCTTGGATCATTCCCAAATTCTAGGTCTTCGAAGTTCAATGCTTGCCACTGGCTCGCATCCTTAGGGTGACTCAGCATCTTGTCTTTTTTATCTATCTCCGGATCATTTGCGTCATCTTCTCGCTTCTACTCCTCCCTATCCACGTGCCAATGCAGGAGCTTTGCTACCTTAGGGTCCGCGAAATACCGCTGCAGATGAGGAGTGATCGAAAAGTACCACACCACTTTTCGAGGAGCTTTCTTCCACTTCTTGTATAGAGTGACGCCGCACACCGGACATATGGTAGACTCCGCGTGCTCGTCCCGATAAATGATGCAATTGTTCATGCACACATGGTATTTCACGTGCGGTAAATCCAGAGGACACACGATTTTCTTCGCCTCCTCCAAACTGGTCGGGCACTTGTTCCCCTTGGGAAGACGTTCGTGCCAGAATGACATGTTCTCGTCGAAGCATGCGTCGGTCATTTTGTGTTTTACCTTCATCTCCAGAGCCATGAGCGTTACTTTCAGGCGGGTATCCTCGGGCCTGCATCCTTCATACAATGGAGTAACCGCGTCTAACTCAAGTTGATCCATCTTGGCTTTCTCTCGGGCGGCAGCTCTTGCATTATCCGTCTGCTTGAGAAGCAGCTCTTGAATATGAGGGTCCTGCACCCAGCCCATCGATGGTCCAGCATCGTCTACTCCGCCGACATCATCATCTTCATGATCATGCCCATCGTCTGCTCCGGCATCTTCCTCATCATCATGTCCTGCATCTTCTACATGATGACTGTGTACAGCATCACCGTCGTGATCATCTCCTGGGGATTCTTCGTCTTCTCGCCCGCCCGAGCCGCGGTGGTTGTCTTGCTACCCTGCCTCATTTCTTGCCCGGCCCCCATGGACGACTTCGTAGTCATCTTCATCACCTTGCCACCGATAGCCATCCATGAAACCACGCAAGAGCAGGTGGTCCCGCACCTGCCCGGATTCTGGGTCCGCAATAAGGCTCTTCAGCTTGCATCTTCGACACGGACATCTTATCTCCGTCTCGTTCTTTTGAAGCATCTCGGCCTTCGCGCACCTCAAAAACCTATTCACGATGCCTTCGGTCATCGTGCGAACCATGGTCGCCTGCGGGGTAGAGCAAAACGATATTTTAGAACCAAGAAAAAATTTGGCATGACTTTCCCTAAAAATAGGACCAAAAAGAATGCTTAATGCCAAAAAACGGAAATGAATCAACATTCCGGCAAAATATTGGCAACTATCGCATTTCAAATACCAGTACACCTCCAAACACAAACACATATGCAACACCACAAACATATGCAACACCACGAACATACATAGATCTAGCTAGGCCATAAAAAGTGCATGTGCACATTGTTGTAGGGAGAACAACATAAATATAGCTTCCCCCCTTACTTACCTATCAAAACAAGGTAATTTAACCACTTAAATTGAATGAATCTATGGTGGAAATGAGGTGAAAAAGAGGAGGCACCCGAGACAAGGAGGAGATGGAGAGAATGAAGTGGGGAGAAAGTGAGTGTGGGTAGGAGAGGCTGTCCAAAATATCTTGTTGCTGCCCACTTACTAATAGCGCACCAACTCTAAATGCGCCATTAGTAATTCAGGTTACTAATGGTGCACCTTTTGGTGGTGCGCCATTAGTAGTTTTGCAAAAAAAACATACTAATGGCGCACTGTTCCACAGTGCGCCATTACTAGTTTAAACTAGTAATGGCGCACGGTCGAACAGTGCGCCATTACTAGTTTTGCAAAAAAAGGAATAAAAAATATAATAAAAAAACAACATTAGTGGCGCACTTTCCGACAGGTGCGCCATTACTAGTTACAACTAGTAATGGCACACTGTGTCTGGATGCGCCATTAGTATGTTTGGACAGGCGCACTAGTCCAAAAAAAATTTGATACTAATGGCGCACCCTGGGCCAGGTGCGCCATTAGTAGTTTCAGCTCTAATGGCGTATCAGAAGGTGGTGCGCCATTAGTATATACTAATGGCGCACCGCTTGTCTGGTGCGCCATTAGTGTCAATCCCATCTATAGCCCTTTTTCTAGTAGTGGGCCAGCTCGATGAATACAAATGGAACGAGACACAATAGTTTACCCAGGTTCGGGCCACCATGCGGTGTAAAACCCTACTCCTACTTTGTGGTGGATTAGCCTCAAAGGGCTGAGGACAAACTAGTACAGTGGGAGAACAACCTCACGAGGTGTGCTCCTGAGCTGGCGGGGGAGAGGATGATCTCTCTGGTTCGGATCCGGATCGCTCTCTATGGTGGGGGCGAGGCCCTATTTATAGTGGCCTTGGTCCTCTTCCCAAAATGAAGGCGTGAAGGGTTCCCACAACAGCCAAATTTGTAGACAGCTAGTACATGCTATCCTGACAAAAGTATTCTTCTCTTGCAAAAGCCTCTGGTCATGACACGGCGGAGGGCTCGGCGATGACCTCTGTCCTGCCGTCCTAGCGGTCTTGGTCTTGTTGCACCGGAATGGAAACCTTTGGCTGGTTCCTCGGGACTCCACGTCTGTGCTTGCCTCCTTAGCACCAAAGAGGAAAATGGTACTCTGCGCCCGCTGGCGCCGGCCTGGCCTTGGTCGTCATTGCTCATGTCATTCGAACGTCGTCAGGAGAAGCCTACATAGAAATCTCCGCTCCTCAGGAGCCTGCTTGAGGAGGCCACTCCCCGTGGAGGTCTTGGTGTCGTCTGCCTCGCGAAGCTTGGCCCCTCCCGAGGTCTTGAGTTGTTGATGTTGAAGATGGGCCGTACCAGGCCGTTGGCGAGCCACCCCGTGGGCTGTAGGCAGGCAAGTATGGGTACCCCCATTCCTAGAACATCGACACTCCTCCCTTCGGGTGATTGTCGGCGTTCTGGGAATGGAGGTCCCCAGACTTGCCTGCCTGCGGCCTGCGGCGTGGCTCAAAGGGGGCCCAGCACGGCCCATCTTCATCAACACAACCCCAAGACCCTCGCGAGGGGCCAAGCCTCGCGGGGCGGACGACACGGAGCTTCCTCAGGCACGGCCACATCAGGCTGGCTCGCGAGGAGGCAGAGAGATCAAGGCGGGATACCTCACGAGGTGCCCGTGACGAAAGCCATGACGACCAAGGGCGCCAGGCGGGCGCCAGCCCGCGCAGTTTCCTCCTTTCCCCTTTGGTGCAAAGGGAGCAAGCGCAGGCGAGAGCATCAAGCAAAGGCATCCATTTCGGTGCAACGAGACCAAGACCAGTCCAACGGCAGGAAGGAAGTCATTGTGGAGCCCAAGCCAGCGTCACCACCAGAGCCTTTGGCAGGCGAGGACCAACTTTAGTCAGGATAAGTGTACCAGATGTTCCCCTTCAAAATGGCCAATTGTTGGCGCCCTTCCCGCTCAATATTTGGGAAGAGGCCCAGGGCCTTTGCCTATAAATAGGACTAGCCACCCACAGAGAGAAGGGGTCGGAAATCAGAGAGAGAATCGAGAAGAGAGAGAGAAGGGTGACTGAACTCCCCCTAGCAGTTCATCCCCCCAACCAAGAACAGACCCTTGCGAGGCTGTTCTTCCTTGTATTGCTCATCATCATCAGCCCAAGAGGCAATCCACCACACCACACACTGGAGTAGGGTATTACACCACAACGGTGGCCCGAACCAGTATAAATCATGTGTTTCTTTTGCTGTTCTTTCCTTAGCATAGATCTTACCAAGGCGGAGGGGTGCAGGTAGGTGGGAGGCGAAATCTCCACGCGCACCCCAGTGTTTGAACCTCAAGGGTCTGCCGGAACCCGAAATCCGACATTTGGTGCGCCAGGTAGGGGTGCGCCGGAATCCACCTTCTACCACTTCGTGCCCCGCCACGTCGTCATCACCATGTCCGGCGACCAGGCGGGCAACCCAGATCCATGGGCGGCGTGGCCCACCCGCGCAGAGCCGCTCGCCTCGGGCGACCCCATGCCCCAGGCAGCTCGCGGTCCGCAGGGCGCTGCGGGACGCAGGCGACGCAGATAGGCTTCGAGAGCTCTCACACCGCGGCAAGCGCGGTCGGCAGCAAGGGCCTCCAATCACGCCGCGACCACGACACCGTACACCCGCCGGGAGCAGGCGAACTCGAGGGCCGCGCTCACGGTGGCTCGAGAACTGCTGCAGTGCAGGCTGCTGGAGGGCAGCCGCGACGTGCTGCTGGAGCGGGTGGCAGAGCTCCTGGGCTTCCCCGCCTCGGGGGCTCACCCCTTCTGCACCCAGCTCCCATCTCAAGCCCAGGGCGGCCCACGCAGGGGCTCTGCGCGCGCCCGCGGGCTCCAAGGCTACTCCAACACCAGCGAAGCTGTCGGCACCGGACCGGCGGCGGTGCTACCCCCACTCCCGGTCTGCGAAGAAGAAGGACTCGACGCGACCCACGGCCCCAGTGGACGGCAGCGCTACCACCCCACGGTGGGCGCATCAAGCAGAGCTGCGTGGCGCGCGGAGCACTACGGCATGGCCTTCGGGATGACGGCGCCAGAAGAATACGTGCCCCTCATGATGGGCCAAGGACACCTTCACCAGGGCGAACAAGGCTCGCTCCTCAACCCAAGCTTGGGGGACGAGGCGCCAGAAGTTGAGCCCTTCCAGGAGCCCCGGGACGGTCCCACTGGCCATGCTGGAGGCAACGATTATCGGGTACCGCTAATTCCTCAGGAGCAAGCATACGCTAATCATGGATCGCAGGAGGTGCAGGTCGCCACAGCGAGCAGCAGCCCCGCTCCCACAGTCTCCTACGCCTCGGGAGGAGGGCGCAGGGGGCTGTAGGAGAGGGGCCAAGATCCGACATCACCACCGCGGCGTTCGGAGCAAGGTGTTCTCAGGAGGTAGGCCCTCTGCTGGGGAGGTGCCTCAGGGCCTGCCCCTGGCGGAGGACCCGTGGTCGTTGGGGGAACCGCTGGCGACCACTCTACCCCATCGGCGGCATCCTGGTTTCCGGTTGTCGTTGATGGCACTAGAGTGTGGCGCAAGGCGGGGTCCTCGCCTGGCGATATGAAGCAAGGCCGGTTGCTGTGAAGAAGGCCCAGTGCCTGTGAAGCTCGCCACCCCGTGACACTCTCACGTAATAATAAGTGGGGCTGTACACGCCCCGGAGTCTCAGGGGTGCCGGCCTCAGGCCCTGGGGCTCCCTCCCACGCCCAGTGGCAGCACTTAGCTCCGCGCTGGTGAGAAGACGTCCAAGACTAGATTAGGTGCCGGACGCGGCCTTTTGTCTGCTTTTGTTGCTTTTCCCTTTGGTTGTCGCTTTCCCCCGCTGGATTTAAGTTGGATTCGAATTTGAGATTTGCGTGTGTTCGGGGAAGGGGTGCTTAGTCTCGTTCGAGCAATTTCTCGCGTTTTGGTTACCACTTCGCCTCAACTGCCTCCCCTCATGAGCCCCTCGTGAGCCGGGTCAGGCCTAGCTTGCGCGCAGCCCAGACTGCCGCCGCCGCGTGCTCTCAGGAGGTTTTTTTTACTGCAGATCCTATGGATTCGATCAGGGAGCACTCGGGACACCACAGCCACCCACAGGCTACCTCAGGGCCCGCACGGGACAAAGGTAAACTAGCCGACCAGCGCGTCGCTTAAGCCAGCCACTTAGCGCGGGTGCATGGGCAATGTAACGTCTACTAATACGATGAACACAAGTTTTACATGAGGGCTCCCCCTCCAAAATGCTCTCACAGCCATCAGGCTAAAACCTGAGTTCTATTCATGCAGGGTAAGGAAACAGGAACGATGCATGATCAGTCGGATAAATCCCCCAATGCATCCTCAGGAGCACCACCCGAATCGTTGCTAGCGTCGCTGAACTCGCCATCACTGTCTGTGTCGCCGCCAGCGGCGTCAGGGCGGTTCACCACACCGCCCTCGTTAGCAGCCACAATCACACCGTCGTTGTCTGAAGCAAAGGCCCTGACAAGAGCATCCACATTGTCTTCCACCCAGTGCGCCAGGTCGTCTCAGACGGCCTGGGGGACTGGGGCGATGGCGGCGTCAAAGTCGAAGTGGGGATCCATGTTCTAGAGATGGCTGAAGACGCGAGAAAAGGCGCGCCCGAGCAGGGCACGGCTCCTCTCCTCCAACAACCTGTCAGCCCTGACCGACCGCGCCTCCAGCCGTGTCGCCACGTCGGTGAAGAACTGAAGGTTGCCGGCGTAGTTGACTGCGTGCGGCTCGCCAACAGCCGCCTCGCAGGTTGCCCAAGGCTGTGTTGGCTCTCTCCCGGAGCGTGGTGAGCATGGGGCCGTGCTCATGCTCCAGGATCCGCCGCTAACGTATCTCGTCCGCATTCTGGCGCGCGACGACCTCGGCCTCCTCCACCCGCTGGCGAAGAAGGAGCACCTCGGCCTGGGAGGTGGTTGACTCCCCTTGCGCTACCGCAAGGCGGCCCGAAAAACATCGGCCCGCCGCGTCGCTTCCTCCAGCTTGGCCCTCAAGGCAGCAGTCCTACCTTCAGCCTCGGCCCGGATCAACTCCAGCCTCTCCTCGAACTCATGCTTGAGGCTCAAGCGCGCCATCGCTACCCGACGTTCGACCTCCTCCAGGACGCAGGCTTCCCGTGCAGCGACATCATCCTCCGCCTGCGTCACCAAGCGCTCCCTCGTCTCCAGGCGCTCATACTCGCGGGCACGTTCGGCGGCTTCCAGCGTCAGCGCCTCCTCGCGCTTCTGGAGCTCTGCTGGGTCGCCAGAGGTCACCTTCATCGACGCGAGGGCTGCCTCGCGCAACTCCACTTGCTCCTCCAGTGAGTGGCACCAGGCCAGGAGCTCCCGAGCCTGCTCCTCCGCCACCTCTCGCCACCGGTCGGCTTCCCGGGCCTCCACAGCGGCCCGAGATCGGGCCTCCCGAGAGGCCACCAGCGACGCCTTGGCCTCTGCATCGTTAAGATCGCGCTGATGGCACGCAAGGGCGATGGCGCCCTCCAGCTCACGCCTCTTTGCAGCCAGGCGCAGGCCCTCGGCCTCAAGGCGCGCATCTTCATGAGCAAGCTCCTCACCAAGCAGGCTCACCGCGTCAGCCGCCCTTCGAAGGAATCCTTGGCGAAGAGCGTGATGCTCCCGGGCGCGCTTGAGCACGTCTTCCACACCATCATCTGCCCCGAGCAAGCGCCGGGGGCCACGAATCAGCACTCCCCCTCCGGGCAGGGGGCTGGGGGCTAGCACCCTCGCGACAGCCGGGCACGTCACGCCAGAAGCCCAGCCTGGAGCCAGCCCGTCCCCAGATGAAGAGCGCAGGGAGCGCCTCAGCCAATCGCAGTCCACGATCAGACGAGAAGCCCACGGCAGGCTGGCTATGCCACGAGAAGGCCCGCGAAGGAGGGTCGCGAGGTGCGCAGGGCCACGATGTGCCTCGGGACGGTTCGCCTCTCCGATCGCCCTCACCACAAGGGCTCTGCTGCTCGGAGCGCTTGAGGACGGTGGAGGGGGCGGAGCCAAGGGGGGCGGCACCTCAGCCGTCTCCGCGAGTTCGGCTGGAAGGGGCCTGCGGAGCAAGGATCAGTAAAAGCAACAGAAGGATCAGGAGCTAGGAAAGGAGAGGGCTTACTCATCAGTGGCAAAGTACTTCCTACGCTTCAGCAGGCGACAAGGGTAATCGTCGCCCCGGGCCTCCCTTCTCTTCCGGAGGGCCTCAAAGTCCACACGGAAGCAGCCCAAGAGTTGAGCACAGGGATCAACCTGCGAAGAAGACGGAGCGTCGAGGCGATCCGCGTCAGGGGCGCCTGCCTGATGCACGCAACTGATCGCCTCGCCAAGAGAAGCGGCTGGAGCCTCAGGGGCCTCGGTCGCAGGCGCTGAGGGCAGCTGCTTGCCACCCTCAGCCTCAGCGGCACGGGCCCCAAGAGTTTCTCCCTCATGAGCATCGCCCGGTGCTGTCACCCTGCTGGGAGCCCCCTCGGCCTCTGGCGCCTCATGCCTCCCTGCTCCGCCACTCGAGGAAGAGCCACCTTGGCCGACTGGAAGGGTAGTCACCATCACTGGGTTCTCGCGAGGCCCCTGGAGGCCGGCGGGGCGCGGCCCCCACTCATCAAAGATAGGCATCTGGTTCACAAAATCGCCCCTGTTCTGGCAGAGGTACAACAAGGCCCCTCCTTGCTGGATGCTGCCGGGGTTGGGGTCTCCAGTCAGGATCAAGAGCACTGTCCTCAGCACTTCAGGCGTCAGGTCCTCTTCCTGGAGCCTCATACGATCATCATGCCCATTGAAGGCCCACATCCGGTGGGACTGGCGTTAGAGAGGAGCAATGCGGCGAAGCAGGAACTCCTTCACCACCTTGGGCGCTGTCACGCCAAGCGACCTCAAGAACGCGAAGCGGTTCCTGATGAAGATGAACCGGGGGCTCTCAAGCGTCTCCTGGCCCCAGCCCGAATTCGGGACAACAGGCGAAGTTGGCTCCGATAGCAGGGGGCTGGGTACCCCTGCATCCACATACAGCCACCGCTCGCGGAACCCAGCCGCGGGCGGAGGGAGCCTGAAGTTAATCCCTGAAGCCGCTGTCTCAGACACGACAATGAAGCTCACGCACGCCCAGCATTGGGTAGGGTCGACAAGGCGCAGAGAGAAGAAGTGGTGCAGCAAGGCAACCGAAGGAAGGATGCCCATCATTGCCTAGCAAACAAAGGCGAAGACCGAAAGGAGGGTGATGGATTCAGGACCCAGATGCATCATGTGGATCTGATAGTGGGAAAGCACGGCATTGAAGAAATCAGAAAAGGGGGGAACCAGACCTGCCCACAGGGCGTCGGCAAAATACGGGACATCGGTGGCCATCCTGTCGATGGAGAAGTGGGATGCGGGCCAGGCCGTTGTCCTCCCGCATTCGTTGAAGATAGTAGCCAGAGCCAAGCTGACCTTGCCCAAGCCCTCGGCGGGGGCCGCCAACGGCGGCGAGCAAGGCGGAGGCATGGGTTTCTTCCCTCTTCCCTTCTTCGTCGGAGCCTTGGCGATAGGAAGGGGGGGGGAAGGTTCGATATTGGGTTGGATACGGAAGCTGGAGTTCGAGCGGAGGAAGGACAGAGGGCGCTCGAGCAACAGAAAGGGGAGCGGCTGCGTACGACTACGAGTCCGCCTAGCAAGGCGCCAAATAAGGGGGCGTGGGGGAACAGTGCCGCCCGCGCCGAATCAACCGCCACGCGGCGCCCAAGGCCGCATGCTGTTAGGGACCGCGGCGCTTCGCCCTGGTCCTTTCGCCTCCCTGCATGGCCAAGTCCAGGCGCGCCTTGGGCCCGGGGGCTACTGTCGGCGTTCTGGGAACGGGGGTCCCCAGACTTGCCTGCCTGCGGCCTACGGCGTGGCTCAAAGGGGGCCCAGCACGGCCCATCTTCATCAACACAACCCCAAGACCCTCGCGAGGAGCCAAGCCTCGCGGGGCGGAAGACACGGAGCTTCCTTAGGCACGGCCACATCAGGCTGGCTCGCGAGGAGGCAGAGAGATCAAGGCGGGATACCTCACGACGTGCCCGTGACGAAAGCCATGATGACCAAGGGCGCCAGGCGGGCGCCAGCCCGCGCAGTGTCCTCCTTTCCTCTTTGGTGCAAAGGGAGCAAGCGCAGGCGAGAGCATCAAGCAAAGGCACCCGTTTCGGTGCAACGAGACCAAGACCAGTCCAACGGCAGGAAGGAAGTCATTGTGGATCCCAAGCCAGCGTCACCACCAGAGCCTTTGGCAGGCAAGGACCAACTTTAGTCAGGATAAGTGTACCAGATGTTCCCCTTCAAAATGGCCAATTGTTGGCGCCCTTCCCGCTCAATATTTGGGAAGAGGCCCAGGGCCTTTGCCTATAAATAGGACTAGCCACCGACAGAGAGAAGGGGTCGGAAATCAGAGAGAGAATCTAGAAGAGAGAGACAAGGGTGACTGAACTCCCCCTAGCAGTTCATCCCCCAACCAAGAACAGACCCTCGTGAGGCTGTTCTTCCTTGTATTTCTCATCATCATCAGCCCAAGAGGCAATCCACCACACCACATACTGGAGTAGGGTATTACACCACAACGGTGGCCCGAACCAGTATAAATCCTGTGTTTCTTGTGCTGTTCTTTCCTTAGCTTAGATCTTAGCGAGGCGGAGGGGTGCAGGTAGGTAGGAGGCGAAATCTCCGCGCGCACCCCAGTGTTCGAACCTCAAGGGTCTGCCGGAACCCGAAATCCGACAGTGATTGTATAGAGGGAATCCGTCCAGAGGGAGCACGACGGGTTCTTCGCCGATCAGGAGACGGAGCACTACACGCAGTGTGTTGGAAGGAAGGGGGGGTTGCTGAAGCCTCATATCATCTGCAGGGCTGGTGAAAGCCCACATCAGGCAGGAATGGCGCTGGAGCGGGGTGATACGCCGCCGTGTGAACTCCCTCACCACCATCGTCATTGTCACCCCCGCCTTCTTCGGGTTAACCAACCTAGTCATGACTCAGGCGAGCCACGCGTCGACCAGCCTCGCGTGCCCCCACCCGGATATTGGCTTCATGGGGGCGGACGGCATCAGGAGCAGGGGGTTGTACATGGTGGCGTCTATGTACACCCAATGCCTCTAGAACCCCCTCACGTCTAGGCGGAGTGTAGAGTCGATGCTAGAGCCTACGGTTGCCGCCACTGCTTGGAGGGACACGCACCCATAGCATTACTCCACGTTGACCAGGTGGAGCGAGAAGAAGTGGTGGAGTATGGCCACGGATGGGCAATGCCCACGAAGGCATCGCACAAAAATGCGAAGGCAGAGAGAAGGACGATGGATCTGGGATCCAGATGCAGCGTGTGGATTTGGTAGTGGGAGAGCACGGCGTTGAAGAAATCAAAGAACGGCGATAACAAGCCGGTGAAAAGGGCATGGAGATGAAGAGAGATCTTGGTGGCCTCCATATCAGTCAAGGTCCAGGAGGCAGGCGAGATCTTCGTTGCCTTCCACACATTGGAATCGGGGGCAATGGCATGCCGAACCTTATCCAGCCCCACCTGGTTGATAATCGTGGACCGGCCCAGCGCTGGTTCGGTCCCTGGTGAGGGCTCTGCCACCGCAGAGGTCTTACCCTTTTTCTTCCTGGGAGCCAGGGCAGCAAGGTGGATTGGAGCTGTCGTGGAATCTGGCAAAGAGGGCACAAATTCGCGAGGAGGAGAAGAAGCATAAGGCAAGCACACAACATGGCAATGATGGCTTGGAGGCATGCGCTAGGCAGTTGTCAAGTCGGGGAGTTGCCGAGGCGAAGTGGGGAAGCGGAGACGCCCACGTCCTCTCAAGCGCCATGCATCGGCCTGGCCCGTAGGCGATTGGGGCCCACGGTGCTCCGCCCTTGCACCTTGGCTTCACCTCGAAGCCAAGCCCCAGCGTGCCTTGGGCCCGGGGGCTATTGTCGGTGTTCTAGGAACCAGGGTACCCGGACATGCCTGCCTGTGGCCCATGGTGTGACTCACTCGATGTCCTGGTACGACCCATCTACATGACTGCCAAGACAAGACCCTCGTGAGGGGCCAAGCCTCATGAGGCGGATGACACCAAGAACTCCCGAAGGAGCGGCCTCCCAAGGTGTCGCGGGATATCCGCGGCCACCTATGGGACCGGGTGGCCCGTTGCAGGTTCGGCAGGGGGATGGCACGTTGCACAAATAGAAGACCAGCGCACGGCAGCTTGGCGGAGAGCACACAAGCAATTTACCCAGCATCGGGCCGCTGCAAGGTGTAAGACCCTAGTCCTTCATTGGTGGATTGATGGTGGAATGAACGTCATGGTGCGTAGTACACTTGCCCGGTAGGGTTTGCCTCAGGGCCGCAGCGTCTACGCGCATCTGGAGGCTTGGGTTCATCAACTTTCCAACCTCTCCCACGAGTGCCATGGGCCTCCTTTTATAGATTAAGGGGTCACCACAGTGGCAAAGTAGTCATTATCCACTGATATATAGCAAACAGTTCTATCATACCTAACTCTGCGGGCTGACATGGTGCAGTAAATGCGCCGCTTAGTGTCACATCACTAGTCGCCCGGTAAGGCCTGCCGGGCTATCTTGCCAGCTCCGCGCCTGTTCCCTTGACACATCGCAGGACGAGTGTCATCTGTAGGCTTCTTCTATAGGAAACGGCTGCCATGTGGCGAATGGCCGCCACTTAGTCATCTCGCGGCTTGACACCAAACTGATTGACGATGTGGGTCATGCTTGGGTGGTTGGTGGGGTGGTTCTGCCCCCCGCGAGCCCCGGCAGACCTTGCCGGGGTGCATCAGTTGCCTGCTTCTTGCGGTGGCCCAGCACCTTATCGGGCTCGCCTGCCAGCAATGGAGGCCCTTCTCTTATCGGTATCTTGCTCTTCTGGCTTGATCTTGGTCTCTCTAGACTGCATGTTGATTCTTCAAATCTCTTGGTCCATCAATCACTTACTTGGGTTGGTGCTTCAATCTTGATCTTGTGCCTGTGCATAGTCTGGGCAACAGACCCAGGGTTTGTTGCACAGAAAAAGCCCCCAGGCCTGCCCCGAACGCACTGCTGAGCGTCGTCGGGGTAGGTTCCAATAAGTGCACAAGCAAGGTTGCTGAAGGGGTTGGCCCCTTGAGTTTTCCATTGCTGCTTCATTAGCCTTGATTCTGGGCCAGTTTCTGGTTTTCCCGCGTGTTGTGTTAAGCCAATAGTGGTGGGGTCGCTCCAGTGCTGAACCGTGAATGACTTTAACACATGGGGTAGAAACTGCTAATTTACTCTTACCACAGTGTGCCTTGTCCTTAGTCATGTATGCAACATGTACCGCATGGGGTAGGTAATGGAGAAGGAAGCCTAGTGCCAGCCCCTGGGCTCTGGCTCATGGTTATCATTGCCTTATGCTGGTGCCGATTCTTGGGGAGTGAGCCTTGTCCTTGGCGTGGTGAGTCTTTTGGTATCTTTGAAGCTCGGCCGGTAGGCGGGGCCCGAGATCATTGGTAATCCCAGCACTGCCCATTCCGGAGGTCTCGGGGCTGACGCCGACGAGAGGCGTGTCTTCCTGCATGCCAAGGTGGGGCGCGGCACACCTTGAGCCCCCTGACCGTCTTGGCCGCTTGCTGTTTCTCTGCTGGGGGCACCAGACTAGGGCCTCGGCCTCCTCCCGGAGTGCTGTTGGCAGAGATGAAGCCTGGGGAAAAGGAGAAGACGGGAGGCAGGCCGTCAAGTAGGAGTACGATCTCATCGATGTGTTCGTCTCGTACTAGTGACCTACTGCCCATTGGCCTGGCTCTTCCCCCCTTTTCTCGGTGCCGTCATCACCGTTTCTTCCAGCTTCCGGGAAAAGGCTTGTTCCCCTGGTGCTTCTGCTTCCTTTTGGGGTCTTCTAGATGGGCTCCGACACCTTCCTTTGTCGGTGTTGGAACCCCTTGTTGGCGTTCTAGGAATGGGGGTCCCTAGACTTTCCTGCCAGCGGCCCACAGCGTGGCTCCACAAGTGGCCCTGTACGACCCATCTTCACCAGCAAACACCCAATACCCTCGCGAGGGGCCAGGCCTTGCGAGGCGGACGACGCAAGGCCTCCTCAGGGGCGGCCTCACCAGGCTGGCTCGCGAGGGGTGGAGAGATCATGGTGAGGGGCACCTCACGAGGTTCCTGTGACGCAAGCCATGACGACTAGAGCCAGGCGGGCGCCAACGTGCAGTGTCCTCGTTTCGTCTTTGGAGCTAAAGGAGCAAGTGCATACAAGGAGTCCTGAGGCATCAGGCAAAGGTTTCCATATCGGTGCAACAAGACCAAGACCAGTAGGACGGCAGGACGGAGGTCACCGTGGAGCCCAAAACGGCATCACCACGAGAGCCTTTGGCAGGCGAAGACTACTTTTGTCAGGATAGCTTGTACTAGTTGTCTCCCTTCGAATTTGGCCATTGTGGTATCCCTTTCCGCTCAAAATTTGGGAAGAGGACCAGGGCCTCTATAAATAGGACTAGCCACCACCATAGGGATGCATCTGATTCCGATCCTGAACCACACAAGCACACCAAGCACAAGAACACCTCACCTCGCGAGGCAGTTCTTCCTTTGTAATTGTTCATCCTCAGCCCAAGAGGCAATCCACCACACCACATTGGAGTAGGGTATTACACCACAATGGTGGCCTGAACCAGTATAAATCTTGTGTCTCATGTTCTTCGGGTTCATTGAGCTAGGCGGTGAGATCTTAGAGTGCGCGAGCTAGAGAGGGGGAGAGATCTTTGTGTGCACTCCAGTGTTTGAACCTCAAGGGTTTTGCCAGAACCCGAAATGCAACATTTAGCGCGCCAGGTAGGGTTGCGCCGAAGCTTTCCTCTTCGTCGATCTGCGTTTCACCACTCCGCCAAGCTCATGGCCGACGCTCGCCGGGCCCGCGTTGAGCGCCGGGCTGCCCTGGCCACCCGTGCCGCTCAGACAGCCCCTGTCAGCGGAGCTCCCTGTCGTTCTCCGTCACCCACCGCCAACACCGCCACCGGCCCAGCGGCAAACGAGCAGCAAGCCTGTTCATTGCGCCCCTTTGTGCGGCTAGACAGTCACACCGCCACCCCATCGCTGACACCGGCCGTCTCATCGTCTCACGCTCGCCGCGCCCCCACGGACGTACAGGCCGCGCTGCTCATGGCACACGAGCTCCTGCGCTACTACCCAGTCAAAGACCTCTACGAGGACTGGTTGGACCGGGAAGTGAATGCAGCCCTCCCCAAGCTCGAGGCTATGCGCCCGCTCAGGTAGTCCAAGTACGCCATCACCATTAGCTCGGCGGACTAGCTCAAATGCGCGGCAACCGCTGGCGTCCTCCCGATGCTCTGTTTGCCCGTCATCAGCAATGTCCAAGTCACCAAGACCCTCATCGATGGTGGCGCAGGATTCAGTGTCCTGTCCGTCGAGACGTTCAACAGCCTTCAAGTGCCATACGATCAGCTCCAGCCCACCAAGCCTTTCTCAGGAGTGACAGACGGCTCCACCATCCCGATAGGGCAAGTTCGCCTCCTGTCACCTTTGGTCAGCGCGACAACTACCACACCGAGCTCATCGACTATGATGTCCCCCACATCCGCCTGCCGTACAATGCCATCCTCGGGTACCCAGCACTGGCCAAATTCATGGCGGTCACCCACCATGGCTACAATGTCCTCAAGATGCCGGGAAGGGTGGAATCATCACGGTCCCTTGCGAAGAAACAGATGCGGTGTGCTCCCTCGAGCGCGCCTTCCAAGCTGCATCAATCGAAGAACCTGACAGCGCGGGTGCGCAGTACCCTCCTGAGTCCAACCCCAAGAAGAAGAAGCAACTACTCCGTACTGGGCCTGAAGGGAGCGGCACCTCCAGCAGCACCACTTCAGGATGCGCTCCGGCGCCTGGAGTGCCTCCCTCCCACGCATAGGGAGGCGTGCCCAGCGCCTTCCCTGGGAAGGGCTCGGGGGCGCTCTTCTGGAGGTCCTCATACCTGGCCAACATCACGAGGAGGCGCTCGGGCACCACACGGAGGCATGCTTCATGGCATGTTTCCCTCAGGAGGACACCGGGCGAGGGGCGCCCGACGCACAAGAGTTCATCACCAAGGCATCTCAGGAGCTTCAGGAAATAAGAGCAATACGCGGTGACCGCCTCCCACCTAGCATTGCTCCCCACCCAGGCGAGGGTGGTGAGCTACGCATCTGCATCAACATCCCAGGGCTCAACAGGGCCGCATCTCAGGAGCGCTTCTGGCCTTCACATGCTGGCCGGTGTGAGAGCGTGCCTCACAGCTACGTTCGCATGCCATTCGGCATGCCGTGCGTGGCTGCCGCCTTCCAGCACAATCTGCAGAGCATCCTGGCAGGATAGGAGGCCAGACACCACGCGGTCCTAGCTGAGATGGAGACGGTCCTCTGGAGGCCACCTAAGCCTCCGGAGCCTCCCGAGGCTCAGGACCTTGGCGGCTTGTGAGAACCGACTTCTTCACTACGTGTCTTCAGCTACCCCAACACCCCTTTGGCAACCAAACCAGGTGACATTTTTTCAAGTTCATTCACCTGGGAGCACCCCCTGGGCTACGTCATCCCTAGGACGCATGGGTCCGTCCCTGCGGCACGTATCCACTTGCATCTTCAGTTCACTCTGCTGGGAGCGCCCCTCGGCTGCATTAACCCCAGGCCGCTCGTGTCAAACCCAGTGGCATGTATTGTTCTCGCATTTACCTAAGCTAGTTGCTTTTCATGCGTAATCTATCTATGAATATCCCCTACTTGATTGTCACCTACCATGGGAGCTGCGTGCCGATTGTCTTTCTTCGGGATCCTTCACATAAGAAGGCTAGGCACGGCGTCTGTGCTTGGGCACATCCCTGCAGCATTGATAAATCCAACGACTGAGCTCTGTCTGGTGGTCCAGCCCTGTTCACATCACCTCCTAGGGTCATTGGTGCCTGGCCTTCTCGTGCGATAGGCTCAGGAAATCCATTCGGTGCGTGTTGTCTAACCATCTCGTAGGAACGCCATAGCCATCAAGAGTCAAGACCAGGCGCAACCCGCCTTGAGGTAGGGCCTCGTGAGTCCCGCGCTGGCTCATGAGTGCCCAGATACACCTCGTCTAGCCATTCCGTGCAAGCCACGTGTCAGGGCGGGGCTGTACACGCCCCAGGGGCTCTCCGCTGTAGGGAGTCCCCTCCCACGTGCCAGTGACGGACCAACAATCACCGTGGCGATTTGCGCCCCTCCTCGCACTAACCACCATGAACTTCCTGAGGACCACAGTGGGTGGTACCACGGACTCTCTCTCTTCTCCCATGCAATCTGCTTGCACGTTAAAAGGGGGGCTCCTGAGCATCGCGACTCAGGAGCTCTGACTGGCTCTCCAGCCCTCACCCCTGGCTTGACCACGGCATCGCGACCTGGCATACCAGCGGCGGCTGAGCTCGCTCAAGGGCCTGGACCTGAGGACGTAGAGCAGCAGGGAGAGTATGGAGAAGGGGGGAGGCCCGCACGGGCCTAACCTAGCTACCTTGCAGTGGCCAATGCCCATGCCTAGGGCGACACGAGAAACCGGCTCCGGAATGCCAAGATAAGTCTTGTACCTGGACCGACCTAGCACTACAGCATAAGATTCTCACCCTTTTCGATGCCCTGCTACGGAAACGTCGCCTCCCTCTCATGTCCTCAAGAAGCTGCTTGCACGCCAAAGGGGACCTCGTGAGCATCGCGCCTCAGGAGCTCTTACTGGACCTCGGGCCGCTCACCTCCTGGCCTTGACAACGGCATCGCGACCTGGCATACCAGTGACGGCTACAGCGTGCCTGGGGACCAGGACCTGTCAGTGTAGAGCACCAAGCTGCTGCGGGATTGGAAAGCGGAGACCGGGCCTCAGCAGGACATGCCCTCACGAATTTTCACAGTAAGGATAATATCGACAAAAGACATTACAGACGCTTTACACACCCCCGCGGGGTCCGTTTCGATTCCTCACAGGGAACAAAAGGAAGGGAATTCCTAGGAGCTGTATCTACACGCTCCGGACGTTGCCGACACCATTATCAACAGTCGGCCATGGAAGGTCGGCGCCAACCCCATCCAGATCAGCGACGGTGACGGCCGGATGCGGCGGCCTTGCTCCGGGCCCGGCGAGAGCTTGGGGGCACGTGGCTGTCGTCGCTCATGTCTGGAGACTCGACGAGCTCAGGAGATTTGCTGGACCACCAGGAGTCACCACTGTCGATGGAGGGGCTGCGGGCGAGGCCAGCGGTAGGCCCGGCGCCGGCCGGTGCGCCGTCCTGGTGACCCCCTTTAGGGCAGCACTCCAAGCGGTGGCCTTCCTCATCGAAGACCTTGAAGAATAGCGTGGAGGCGCCATCGTACTCGAAGTGGATGGTGAGGGCGCCGTATGCGTGGCAGGCTCGGGCGACCTCACCCCAGCCTCGATTCATGAAGATCCTCCCGGAGGCGACGGCTTCAACCTCCGCTCTAGTCGCCGGGCCATCGCAGTCGGCGTGCTGCAGCCAGAGCTAGTGAGGGCCCCTCAGCGGCATCTCGGCGGTGAAGAATTGTGGGAGGCGAATCCAAGTGCTCGGAGGCATCGCCGCCCATAGCACGAACTCGCGCGAGGAGTCCGCGGCATGGACCCCTGGGCCGATGGCATGCCTCTCCATGGTGCGGCGACCGTGGCCCAGGCACGGGCGGCGGCGCTCTTTGCTTCTTCCTTGGGAACCCTCGGTGTGAGCGTACAAGGGCAATGGGTACCCAGTAGGTGGCCTCTCGTACCACGGGCGCGACACTACCGGCCTCAGAACCTTCTCGCGACGATGGGACCGCCTCTTCTTCGCCAAGAGTAGCTCGGGCTCGTTAAGGGGAGTCTTGCCCTTCTCCGCGGCTGAGAACCTCCGAATCAGCACCATGACAGCACCAGCGAGCAGTGGAGCAAAGACGAAGAAGAAGCGGGAGAAGCAAGGAAGAGACGAGTGACGGGGGATCCTCCCCCCACTTCCCATTTATAGCCCAGGGGAGGCCAACTGCTGGCCTCCATGATCTAAGGTAATAATTATCTTTTCCTGGATGCACCAAGGACCCGTCAAGTCGGGCAGTTGCCGAGGCAACATGGGGAAGTGGAGACTCCCACGTCCAATCAGTCGCCACGCGCCAACCGCTGCCGCAGGCTGATGGGGCCCGTGGCGCTCCGTGCTTGCCCTCTGGCTTCACCTCGAAGCCAAGCTCGAGCGCACCTTGGGCCCGGGGGCTACTGTCGGCATTCTGGGAACGGGGCTCCCCACACTTGCCTGCCTGTGGCCCGCAGCGTGGCTCCACCAGTGGCCGTGTACGGCCCATCTTCACCAGCAAACACTCAAGACCATCGCGAGGGGCCAAGCCTCGGGAGGCGGACGACACAAGACCTCCTCAGGGGCGGGCTCACTAGGCTGGCTCGCGAGGGGCAGAAAGATCAAGGTGAGGGGCACCACACGAGGTTCCTGTGACGCAAGCCATGACGACTGGAGCCAGGCCGGCGCCAGCACGCATAGTGTCCTTGTTTTCTCTTTGGTGCTAAAGGAGCAAGCGTAGACAAGGAGTCCCGGGGCATCAGGCAAAGTTTTCCATACCGGTGCAGGAAGACCAAGACCAGCAGGACGGTAGGACGGAGGTCAGCGCGGAGCCCAAAACAGTGTCACCACCAGAGCCGTTGGCAGGCGAAGACTACTTTTGTCAGGATAGCTTGTACTAGTTGTCTCCCTTTGATTTTGGGCGTTGTGGGATCCCTTCCCGTTCAATATTTGGGAAGAGGACCAGGGCCTTTATAAATAGGACTAGCCACGACCATAGGGAGGCTTCTGATTCCGATCCTCAACCACACAAGCACACCAAGCACACGAACACCTTACCTCGCGAGGTTGTTCTTCGTTTTAACTATTCATCCTCAGCCCGAGAGGCAATCCAGCACACCACACTAGAGTAGGGTATTACACCACAACGGTGGCCCGAACCAGTATAAATCTTGTGTCTCATGTTCTTTGGGTTCGTCGAGCTAGGCCATGAGATCGTAGAGTCTGTGAGCTAGAGAGGGGGAGAGATCTTTGTGCGCACCCCAGTGTTCGAACCTCAAGGGTTTTGCCGAAACCCTAAATCCGACACCCCTGGTCAGGTTTTGGAGGTGGTGACCAGGGGACTCTCGAGGTGTCCCGCACGTCTTCCTCCTTCGCAGCCTCGCCATTCCCCTGCTAAGGCGCTGCTCCTGCCTTCTTCTTTTCTTATTTCATTACCTGGGATAAGAGGGATAGGGAGAGGAGTTTACAGGGCACTTATCTTTTTTTAATATTAAACTTGTAGGCAATCACCAAATTTTAATTCAAATAATGTAATCTCTCGAGTCCATCTCTGTGTTCCGTAATGCTTGTACTTGTATCTTCATGTCAATGAAAGAGATAAATCTTGCAGGGAACCCCTGCATGTATATGTCCATGCAGAGGTGGAGTGCCTCTTTACTATAATTAAACGAGTTTTCCCCGGCAAAATATCCTGCCGGCAGCCTTTTCGTCTGCCGAAGAACCATGTCTGCCGGGGAACAGACTGAGGTGCCAGCCCCCCGCCCACTCCCTTTTTACCAAGGGCCACTGCGACCATCCAGGGCGCAGCAGCGTTCGAGCCAAGGATGGGAGCACCCTGGTTCCAAGAGAGTGGCAAGGTTTCTCTATGCACAAGTTATAGCTTACAGAACACTAATGGACAAGAGGTAAATTTATTTCTTTGGCTTGTCGGGGATCACTGTGCCGTGCAATCTTCTCGTCCCTTGTCAGAGTCAAGTTCACGACAAGAACCTACAACTCCATGTAGATGAGAATGAATGTAGGATGCAATCCTATCTATATGCATATGCAAATGCTTATGCAGTGATCTGGGTGTGCTTGTGCATGCATGCGATCTTGATCGGGGCCCCCCCACAATGCATCTTTATTTTATCTTGCAAGGGGTCCTCGCCCCTGCTTTGTACAAGGGGTTACTTGCAACTTAGGCAAGGCCTGTACAAAAGGGTGGCTGTCGAGCAGTGCCCGGCAGCCTCGCACCTTACGGGTAGTACTTACGGAGATGCTCAATATTCCATGAGTTTGGCAATTATGTGCCTCCTCGGTCTCCAGATGGACTGCGCCAAGTCTGGTGACTCGTACCACCCGGTAAGGGCCTTCCCACTTCGGTGATTGCTTGTTTGTAGCCTTCGCAGACTGAATGCGCCTAAGGACAAGGTAACCTTCCTCAAAACACCGGGCATGAACCCTACGGCTATGATAGCAACGTAGGGCTTGCTGGTAGCGTGCAACACGCGTAGAAGCCCGGAGACAGTTCTCCTCGAGTAGCATAGCATTGTCACGCCGGTGCTGATCTTGCGCTACTTCATCATAGGCAAGCACTCGAGGGGCTCGTAAATGAGTTCCATGGGGATAACTTCTTCTACCCCATAAACCAGGGAGAAGGGAGTCTGCCCAGTAGCTCGGTTAGGTGTCGTTCTGAGGGACCAGTGAACTAGCGGCATCTCGTCGATCCACCGCCTGTCGTGCTTCTACATTGTATCAAGAGTTCGTGTCTTGAGTCCATGAATCACTTCAGCATTCGCCCTCTCAGCTTGTCCATTGCTCTAGGGGTGTGGTGTGCCACAGAAGCGAGTGAGATTTTGCATTCGAGGGTATGAATGTATTGCATGAAGGTGTGGCTCGTGAACTGGGTGCCGTTGTCAGTGATGATCCTTGACGGAACTCTGAAACGACACACCAATTCTTTCAAGAACTTGATAGATGACTTAGCAGTCACCTTTCTCATGGCAGTCACTTCTGGGCACTTTGTAAACTTGTCGACGGCAACGAACAAGAATTCAAAGCCCCCGATTGCTCGGGGGAAGGGGCCGAGGATATCGAGCCCCCATAGTGAAAATGGCCATGATAGAGGGATTGTCTGAAGAGCTTGGGCAGGCAGGTGTATTTTCTTGGAATGGAACTGACAGGCTTCACATTTCGTGACTAACTCAACCGCATCTTGGAGGGCTGTGGGCCAATAGAATCCTTGCCGGAATGCTTTCCCAACTAATGCCCTTGATCCAATGTGGGAGCTGCACATTCCTCTGTGAATCTCAGCCAACAGTTCCTTTCCATCCTCCCGACAAACGCACTTCAATTTCACACCGTTGGGCCTCCTTATGTACAGAGTGTCATCAACAAACTGATACATACTGGCCCTCCAGGCTACTCTTTCAGCTTAATCTTGGTTGCCAGGGAGTTCTCTAGTTTGGAGGAAGTGGACAATGTGCCTTTCCCAAGTTGGAGCATGGGCCTTGGCAAAGAGGACTAGCGGCACCTCCTCTGCTGCGGGTCGCACGTAGGGTCCATAGGCCCGGCTGGAGGGGGTGGTCCGGCAGGCTATGTGGAGTTGTTTCTGGCAGGGTCTCTGCTGGGAGGGGATGGCTCTGTCGGGAGAGGCTTACCGTAGTACAACTTTCTCCTCTTGCAGGCCATTGTGGCTGGTGATACGGAGGGTTGAGAGAGATGGAGAACCAAAGTTCCTCGTTCCACAAGAAGCTTCTGCGCAACACACTTTGATAGGTGATCAGCTATGCTGTTTTGCGCATGGTGTATGTGCTCTGTTTGCAACCCGTCAAAGTGCCCCTCCAGTCTCTTTACTTCCTCGACGCATGCTTCCATCAATGGGATTTGGTAATCCTTATTGTCTTGTCTCAGCACAAGTTGTGAATCTCCTTGAATGATCAGCTTCTTAATTCCCAATTCTGCTGCAACCCTAAGCCCGACAAGGAGCCCTTCATACTCTGTTATATTGTTGGTGGCTTCTTCCTGGGCAAAGTGCATCTGGACGACATACTTCAAGTGCTCCCCGGAGGGGGCAACAAGAAGCACGCCAGCCCCTGCACCTTGTATGGAAAAAGCACCATCAAAATACATGATCCATTTTTGGGTTGATTCCTTGCCAGGGATGGGTGTCTCCATCCTTTCCTCATTAGGGGTTGGCGTCCATTCTGCAATAAACTCTGCCAATGCCCTGCTCGAATAGTTGAAGTTCTCTCAAACTTCATAGCAAAGATGGACAACTCCAAATCCCATTCCACTATTCTGCCAGTTGCCTCAGGGTTTCGGAGTATCCTTTGTAACGAAAAACGGGTAACAACCATGATCTGATGGGCTTGGAAGTAGTGGCACAGTTTCCTTGAGGCCATAATAAGACCAAAGATCAACTTTTGCACACCATAGTACCTCGATCTAGCCCCTTGTAACAAGCAGTTGACGAAGTACACTGGGCGCTGCACCACTTTCTTCCTTGCCGCGTCCCGGGGGTTGTTTTCGTTGCCGTGCTCACTGTTGTCTCGATCCTTTTCTGACTCTGTTGTTCTCTGTTCAGTTTTTGCCTCATCCACCTCTCGTTGTGCTACCAAGGCTGCACTGGCCACCTGGTTGGTTGCCGCTAAGTATAGCAACAATGGTTCTTGTGTTTTGGGTGCAACCAAGGTGGGTACAGCCCACAGGTAGGCTTTTAACTCTTACAGAGCTGCATCTGCTTCTGAGTTCCACTTCATAGGCCCCGCCTTCTTCAAAACCTTGAAGAACGGTAGGGCACGCTCGGCAGACTTGGAGATGAATCTGCTCAGCACGGCAACGCATCTCGTCAAGTGCTCTCACATCCTTGACTATCCTTGGTGCTTGGATCTGCTCAATGGCCATGATCTTGTCGGGGTTGGCTTCGATCCCCCGATGGGACACAAAGAACCCAAGTAGCTGGCTGAAGGGAACACCGAATACACACTTCTTTGGATCAAGCTTCAGATTGATCTTGCGCATATTAGCAAACATATCTTCCAAATCCTGGATAAGGGTGGCCTTATCCTTGGTTTTGACCACGATATCATCCATGTAGGCTTCTATATTACTGTGCAACTGTGGCTCCAAACCGATCTGGACTGCCCTTGCAGAAGTGGACCCGACACTCCTTAATCCGAACGGCATGCGGACAAAGCAGTACATACCACACAGAGTAATAAATGATGTCTTCTCATCATCTTCCTTGGACATGAAGATCTGATGATATCCTGAGTATGCATCCAGAAAGGAGAGAAAATCACATCCCGAAGTAGAATCCATGATCTAGTCGATGCCTGGCAAGGGAAATGGGTCCTTCGGGCAAGCCTTGTTGAGGTGTGTGAAATCAATGGAAAGCCTCCACTTCCAATTATCCATCTGGACCACTACTGGATTTGCTAACCATGTAGGATGCAGTACTCCTGTGACCAAACCAGCTACCTCCAATTTCTTGATCTCTTTAGCAACGAATTGCTGCCTCTCCAAGGCCTACTTCTGTACTTTCTTCTTGACGGGTCGGGCATGTGGGCAGACAGCAAGCTGGTGCTCAATTACCTCCGTGGGAACACCGGGGATATTAGATGGTTTCCAAGCAAACACGTCAATATTCGCCCGCAGGAAGGCAACTAGCGTGCTTTCCTATTTTTCATCGAGGGTGGCGCTGATACTGAAAGCACAATCAATGCCAGCCAACCCTGCCGGGACCTTCTTCATGTGGGGTGCAGTAACCTTGGATCTTTTGTTGTTGGAACACTCTGGCACGTCGTCAACGGGTGCCATGCAGTCGGAGGGGCATGCTTCCCGGACTCCTTGCTGGAGGTCCTACAATCCCTCTTCTTTCCTTGGCGGGAACTGTCGTTGCCGCCGCTTCCGTTGCAACTGCATCCTGATACATCTTGTCCACACAGATAATTGCATCCTTCTCATCAGATGGGATAGTGAGGACTCCTAGTGGCCTAGGCATTTTCAAGATGTTGTAAGCATAGTGGGATGCTGCGATGAACTTGGCCAGGGTTGGTCGTCCAAGAATCCCATTGTACGGCAGGGGGAGATCAACCACATCAAACACAATCTTCTCAGTCCGATAGTTCAATTCTTCCCCAAACATCATCGACAACGGAATCTTCCCCTTAGGATGACTCCTACTGGGATTAACTCCTTGAAATTTGCCGGTGGCCTCTAGCTCTTCTTCTCCTATCTGAAGCTTGCTGATAACCGTCGGGGAAATCAGATTCAACCTAGCCCCACCGTCCACTAGAACCTTTGTGACCTTGAGGTTGCGAATTGTTGGGGAGACCAACAACAGCAAACACGCCACAGCAGTGGTGCGATCAGGGTGATTCTCCTCGTCAAAGATGATGGGTGTGGAGGACCATTTGAGCGGTTTCTGCGCCTCTGGCGCTGGTTCCATAGCATTGACCTCTCGTGCCCATCGCTTGAGTTGGCAATGAGAGGTGTGCAAAGATGCACCCCCATCAATGCATAGGGCGTCAGTGGCCTTCTGGAATTCCTGCTCACTAGTTTCCTCCTCATCCCCTCCATCACTGGCATCATCACAAGTTTCCTTCTCTTGGCCCCTGGCGGGCTTTCCTTGGTTCCAAAAGGGTTTACCGGGGCGATTTGCTTCACCACCCCGGCCCTTACCGCCAGCAGCATTTTGACCTTTCTCCTTATCATGCTTATCATACTCTGCCCTTTGCTTCTTGACGAAATGCTCAACCTGATAACACTCCTGAAGGTTGTGGCCTTTGGTCCGGTGGATCTTGCAGTGCGACCCATCGCCTTTCCCAACTTTTTCGGCGGTAGCAGCATCTCGGCAAGCAGCGCATGCGGCAGCTTCCTTTCCGGGGGCCTCAACCTTGGCCTTCTTGCCGGTACTAGGCGTGCCCGATCCTTCCACAATCATTACTGCCTTATCCCTCGGCTTCTTACTGCGCTTCTTGCCCTTCTTTTCTGGGCAACTCCCTTCCTTCTTCCACATTTATCCACCAGCATATATAGTTCTTTCACAGTCTTGGGCAACTGCTCGTTCATTTTGGAACGAATACGGAGGTTGCGCACATTGGATTGGAAAGCTGCTAACGGCTGTTGGATGGATATTTGGAATATTTCTATGAACTTTACTGAATCTCTGCAAATACTTACGGAGGGTGTCTCCTTCCTTCTGTTGGAGAAGCTGCAGGTCACTGGGCCTGCCGGGCTCTTGGTGGCCACCGGTAAAAGCACTGATGAACTCATGGCACAGGTCTGCCCATGGCGAAATGGAGTTCTCTAGTAGGTGCATCAGCCAAGACCACACATTGGACTTGAGGGCCAGAGGGAAGTAGTTGGCGAACACCTTCTCATCTCTTCCCCCGGCAGCCTGAACAACGATGGTGTAGATGCTAAGAAACTCTGCCGGGTTCAGCCTCCCATCATACTTCTCAGGTATCTCTGGCTTGAATGTGTGATAGGAGGGCCAGCGGACTTGCCGCAACTACCGTGCAAAGGGAGGGCAGCCGACGTCGAAAGGTAGGCACCCGCCAACACCTAGCGTAGGCTCGTCGACGTTGAGGCCGTCGCACCCGTCGGTCTGGCGTGGGTTGTTGCGCTGCCGTTCGGTGATGATGCGCGTGTCTCCCCGCTGCCTGTCTTTCGGGGTTCGATGTTGGCCTGGACATGTTCGAGGGTCAGAAGAGGCCATCGAGACATTGTCGGGCTCTTGATTCTGTTGTGCCCTCACCAGTTGCTGTGGTGGGGTTTGAACCTGGGGACGGCTCCCTCCGTATGGCCTGCGGTGCGGGCGGTGGCTGTTGCTTGGGGAGGTCGTAGTGGGCAAGCTCGTCATGAGCCCCTAGCTTCGGCGAAACCGAGCAGGCTTTGGATGGTGGCATGCCACTCATCCATCTGCACGGCTGCTGGTGGGAACCTCAGTAATAGCTGAGCTCGCGCCATGGCATCCGTGGCTGTTCTTGGCATGGATGTTGATAACGTCGACCGCACCGCCGCCTGGATCCGAATGGTGCCAGCGGTGGCAGCGGCGGCGCCATGCCCACGCTACTGTGGGACGACCATCGGGGCAGCGGGGTCGCACAGCGGTGGTGCTCGAAGATCAGAAGCCCCATTGAGCACAACGGCCTAGTTGGCTCGTCTGGGAGGAGGCGCACGCACCCCAGCCGCTCCCGTGGTGGGGGCGACCGGAGGGCGATGGCTCGCCCCGGACCTAGCGCCGCTGCTGCGGCTGTGCTCGTCAGCGAGAGGATGGGGCGCGGACAGATTGACCCCTCGCCCGCACCTTGCAGAGCTTGACCGTCGAGACACTGCTGATGATGCTCTCCTCCGGTAGCTCCGGGCCTCGTGTAATGGCGCCACCTGCTCCAACCACGCCCCCAGCAGCGTCCACGTCCTCGCATGCCCGCGTGCCCCCCGCACCGTTAGAGGCCATGGGCAGTGGAGCCTTCGAGATGGATGGATGGGTCGAGGTGCCAGATTTCTTCTTGGGCGCCATGGTCGATGGCACTATCGAGGATGAAGATGGCGATGAAGATGACGCACGGCATACACTTTCAGGTTCGCACAAGTGCTCCCCCTACCTGGCACGCGAAAGATGTCGCGGGATATCCACGGTCACCTATGGGACCGGGTGGCCCCTTGCTGGTTCGGCAAGGGGATGGCGCTTTCCACAAAGAGCGTACAGCGCACGACAGCGCGGCAGAGAGCACACAAGCAATTTACCCAGGTTCGGGCCGCCACGAGGCGTAAGACCCTACTCCTGCTTTGGTGGATTGATGGTGGAATGAACGTGGTGGTGCGTAGTACACTTTCCCGGCAGGGTTTGCCTCGGGGCCGCAGCGACTACACATGTATGGAGGCTTGGGTTCATCAACTTTCCAACCTCTCCCACGACTGCCATGGGCCTCCTTTTATAGATTAAGGGGTCACCACAATGGCAAAGTAGTCATTATCCACTGATATGATAGCAAACAGTGCTATCATACCTAACTCTGCGGGCTGATAGGGTGCATTAAATGCGCCGCTTAGTGTGGCATCACTGGTCACCCGGCAAGGCCTGCCGGGCTATCTTGCCAGCTCCGCGCCTGTTCCCTTGACACGTCGCAGGACGAGTGCCATCTGTAGGCTTGACACCACACTGATTGACAACGTGGGTCGTGCTTGAGTGGTTGGTGGGGTGGTTCTGCCCTCCGCGAGCCCCGGCAGAACTTGCGGGGGTGCATCAGTTGCCTTCTTCTTGCGGTGGCCTAGACCCTTGCCGAGCTCGCCTGCCCGGCAAGGAAGGCCCTTCTCTTGCCGGTATCTTGCTCTTCTGGCTCAATCTTGGTCTCTCTGTACTGTGTGTTGACTCTTGAAATCTCTTGGTCCCTCAATCACTGACTTGGGTTGTGCTTCAATCTTGATCTGGTGCCTATGCACAGTCTGGGCAATAGACCCAGGGTTTGTTCCACCGACACCAGGCGGCATCCCGAGGGGCAGAGATTTCTATGCAGGTACCCAGTGTAGCACCCAAGATGCAATTCTATCCCAATCACGTGATGAATTAATGATTGGGGCACAACTGCATTTTGAGGGCATAGAAAGGTGCATATCATTACAACATACCATGTACTGAATAGATTAGAATACAAGATAAAGCTTACACTCACCAGAAGCTACATCATGAATACAATAGTTCATCAATACATAGCAATCATCATACTGAAGAGCAGGATCCGACTATGGATGAAGTCAAACGAAAAATAAGAACAACATCCACCCTCCTAATCTTAGGCTCCCCAATCTGGAACCTAATCCCTTGATCGAAGAAGAAGAACTCCAAAAGCAATCAAGCATCGCTCTCACGTCATATCATCACATTACCTGTAGCTGCAACTGTTGTGGTAGTAATATGTGAGCCACGAGGACTCAGCAATCCCATTACCATGGGTATCAAGACTAGCAAACCTTAATGGGTATGGAATGGATAGTGGTGAGGTTGTAGTAAGCACTAAGCATTTGTGTGGTGGCTAACTTAAGAGTACAAGAGTAAGAAGAGTTACCATGCATAATGGTCGCAAACTAGTAATGATTAATAAGTGATCCTGAACTACTTACGAGTCAAACATAACCCCACCATGTTCTCTTCTCGAACTCACTCGAAAAGAGACAATCATGGTTATGCATGCGGTTGGTGTATTTTAGTTTGGATCTGGTGTCAAGTTCTCTGCAACCGGATATTAAAAATTCCCATCTGCGACGTAACCGCGGGCACGGCTCTTGAATGTTTAAACCATGCAGGGGTGTCCCAACTTAGCCCATGACAAGCTCTCACGATCAACGGGGGAAAATCCTCCTCCCAGAACAACCCGATCAAACTCGGAATCCCAGTTCACAAGACATTTCCACAATGGTAAAACAAATCCAACAAGACCTTCCGGCATGCTGCCACCCTGATAGTAGCCACGCATATCTTGTCTCAGGCCATGACCGGATGGGACATTTTACAAGTAAAACTAGATCCTCAGGTTGCCCCATGGTGGCCCCGTAGTCTACTCGTTTGGGACCAACACCATCAGCAGTGCCCCCTATATTATGTTAAAAGAATCCTCCGAGACGCAACCCCCTGTGCCAATTAATTAATTATCAAGTTTATTATGTGGGGTAAATGTTAAAACCAATGTTGGGCCTTGCTGGAAGAGTTTTATTCAAAATGAACTGTCAAGGGGAATGCAAATCAAGGAACATAACACCGATATGACGGAAACTAGGGCGGCAAGAGTTAAACAAAACACCAGTAAAAAGGCGAAGCCTTCCACCCTTTACCAAGTATATATGTGCATTAATTAAATAGGAGATATTGTGATATCCCAAAATATCCATGTCCCGACATGGAACAACACTGGACCTGCAACTAGCAACGGTATAAGAGGGGCTGAGCAAAGCGGTAACATAGCCAAACAATGGTTTGCTAGGATGGTGGAAACATCTTAGAGGCTTATCATGGCATGTTGGGAGGGTTGAGAAACAAGTGATAGGTAGCGCGACATAGCGATAGCATCGAGACAACTAGCATAGCAAACATAGTAGTGAGATCTAAGGTGACGGTCATCTTGCCTGAAATCCCACTAGGAAGAAGACCGAATCCATGAATAAGACGAAAGGGCGTAGTCGAACAAATCCTCACAACCGCAACGCAACCGAAACTATTGAGAAGAAGCACCACCGGAAAGAAGGAACAACATGGTAAACAACCAAACATTAATATTGCATGATGCACAACGAAGTGTGATGCTTGTCCGGTTTAATAAGGCATGGCATGGCAAGGTGCAACAAACCATACAACAAGTTAAGTGGAGATCAATATGCAACGAGTTACATATTGACAAAACACCACATTCAATTATTTAGTTCACTCTTGTTTATGTACTCAACAATATTAAATGTTGGTTAACATGGCAAGAAGTGAGGCATAAGTAAACTACACATTTTAAGTAATTTAAATGAGGCCGGAAATAACAAATAACAATTCCAGAAAATCCCCATATGCATAATGCGAACAACAAATTTAAACATTTGAAATATTGTTATCATGATGCAGATGACATATGCAAGTTATATGCATTTTTTATGAAAATTTTGACATTTAGTATGACAGGGAGCATTTGTCACCATGGCAGAAAGAAAGGGGTGCCACGGCAACAACAACAGAAATGGTGCCACGGCAACATTCTGATGATCTGACAACTCACTGAGATCGGTGCAAAGGAGAAAATGATGATCTGACAACTCACTGAGAGATGGTGGGGTGATCCCAATTACCGAGTTCCCACGAGTCGATGGCATGGCCAATGAGGAGGAACATGCAACATACAATTTGGTCATGAGCATTGCATACCACATGCATTCTTCTCGGAAGGTCGTCTCGGCGGTTATACCTTTGAAGCATCCATTTTGAGGCAGAACGAGTTCAATGTGGTGTATACGGAAGTAGTGGTACACGACATTAGTAGAGGTACTGGTTGGTAGTCGTACATGTTTGGAGAGGAACTTGGTGTTTTGGTCTGTCGTCGTTCGAGCGTCCATGTGATCTTGCTGGTGGGGTACGTGGCGCTTGCGGTCCAAATCCGAGGTCATATCCACGTAGTCGAACTTGATGCTTCCTGGAACTTGGAGGCTCATCACGTAGATGTACACGAGGTTGTTCTTGGGGTTTCCTGGAACTTGGTGCTACTCCCTATTCGGTAGTAGTCCAACTTGTCGTGAACGGCAATAGCAAGCGTAGGTGCACGGGGACAGCGGAGACCACCAACAGGGAACGTCGGCTACCGGGGCTGATGCAGGGGTCTCAGGCAGGAGGTGAAGGAGATGCAGCGACGCGTTCTCTGGTGAGAAGGTGAAGTAGAGGAGGCTAAGGTCAAGCACGGGGAGGCTGAGGTCGCCACCACGGATCCCGAGGACGTCATCAGACCTGGAGGTTGAGGCGACCGGTGGCCGAGCTTGGGGCAGTGGCGCCATGGAGGCTTGGGCACGGGGAGGAGGCTGAGCGCTGGGGGAGCGTGAGGACGGATGGCAACGCCATTGCTGGCGCAAAGGCAGAGGAGTCAATGAGGAGTCCTTGGGCATGGAACGCGGGCGACGACTCCGATGGCCGGTTGGCGAGGCCGTGGCCTTGGTGCAGAGGAGGCGCGTGGCTGCACTTGCAGGAAGCGGTGGCACAGTAGCTTGCACGGAAGGACGATGAATGGCTGCAGGATCCGGTTGAGGGCATGGCCAGCGGCGCGGCTTGGAGCAGATCGGGCGCGGGCGCTCCTCCTGGTGCTGGTTGTGTGCGTGCGGCTGCGCTGGAGGGAGACAAGTGAGAGGCCAAGGGATCGAGACAGAGGGCTAGCGAGCGAGGGGTTAAGGGGATCGATCGGGCTAGGAAGGGTTTAGGTGGGCAGTTAGACTTCTCACTTTTCAATTTACAGAAAAATAGAAAGAAAGAATAGAGAGAAAAGAAAAGGTTGGAGGAAGTGTTTAGGCATGGGGGCATTTTCTTAGGCCCACGAAAATACGAAGAATATGACAATGTAGCTTGAGGATTTTTAGAGGAAGTCAAATCCACACGGGTTGAATTTAACTTGACAAGTTTGAATTCTGAAACCTATTCAAATGAACTCCAAATGGGTTGAAATTATAGGAGGTGAGCCTACACACCAGATGTGATTTATTGGTAGATTTGGAACATTTATGGATAAAGTAAAATTGCAACTCAAGTTTACCAAAATGCCCCAAAGGAAGAAATGAAGTTGAATTGGATAAAATGAAATCTGAAGAATAGTGCAAATGTGTTATGGGTGATTTTAAGCCAATGGAATTGTTTAATATAGCTCCCTAAATATTGGAAGGATATGTTAGAAAGACAAATCACCATGTGCATTCCATCGATTTAAATGGATCAAAGATCCTTACAATTTATTCATTTGAGTTAAAAAAAATTAATGAGATGAAGCATGATGACATGATGCAATGCAAATGATGCGATTATGTAAGGCAACACACAAATAAAACACATGGCGACAACAAAAAAACAAGGAAGACGTCTGAAGCGTCAGTCTCGGGTCATTACACCTAGCCTCATGAGGCTACAACGATGCAAGCCATGATGACCAAGGCAGGCGAGCGCCAGCGGGCGCAGTGGAGGCGGTTTCCTCTTTGATGCTAAGAAGGCAAGGACAAGTGTTGGTTCTCGAGGAATCTGGCAGAGGTTTCAATTCTGGTGCAACGAGACCATGAGCGCTAGCATGGCAGGACGGATTTCATCACTGAGCCAACCACTGCATCACGACATCAAGCTTTGCAGGCGAAGACCACCTTTCATTGGGATAAGATTTACTACTTGTCCCCTTTCAAATTGGCCACTGTGGGATCCCTTCCTGCCTACATTTTGGGGGAAGAGGACAGAGGTCACTATAAATATAGGTTAGCCACCACCATATAAGGGGCCGACTAATCCCACACGCTTGAATCTCGCGAGGTTGTTAATCCCTTGTACTAGTTCATCCTCAGCCCCTCATGAGGCCAATCCACCACAAAGCAGGAGTAGGGTCTTAAACCGCAAGGTGGCCCGAACCTGGGTAAACTATCATGTTCATCTTCTTCCTTGCTCATGCGAATCAGGCTAGGCTGCGTGGTGACGAGCTGACTAGATAGGTTGAGTTATTCACACACGCCCCAGAGTTCGAACCTTTCTTGGGTCTGCAGAGCCCCAAATATGACACCAAACTTTTGCATTTGGTACCCTAAGAGGTCATCTTTTGATCTTGTTGGCTACTACAACTCGGACTATGCCGGTGACAAGGTTGATAGAAAATCCACTTCGGGTACATGTCAATTTCGTGGTAGATCCTGTCGGATGTGGGGTTCCGGCAAACCCTTAAGGTTGGAACACTGGGGTGCACGCGAAGTCTTTCCCTCCTACCGATCTATGCTCTAGCTTGCTAAGATCTTGCAGATGAACTCGACGAACTCAGAACACAGAAAGACACGGGGTTTATACTAGTTCGGCCCACCGTTGTGGTGTAATACCATACTGCAGTGTGGTGGTGGTCGATTGCCTCCCGGGCTGATGATGAACTGTACAAGGGGATGAACAGCCTCCTAAGGTTGAGGTGTTCTTGTGCGTATGAACTTGTGGTGTGTAGATTCCCTCAAGATAAGATGAGATGCCCATACTATGGTATCTAGTCCTATTTATAGAGGCCCTGGTCCTCTTCCCAAATATTGAGAGGGAAGGGAGCCAACAATGGCGGGCTAATTTGAAGGGGGACAGCTAGTACAAGCTATCCTGACAAAAGGTAGTCTGTGCCTGTGAAAGGCTCTAGGGTGACGACGTCTTGGGCTCCACGATGACCTCTGCCTTGCCGTCTGCCTGGTCTTGGTCTTGTTGCACCGAAATGGCAACCTTTGCCTCAGGCCTCGGTACTCCGCGGCTGCGCTTGGCTCCTTTGCACCAAAGGGGAAACAAGGACGCTGCGCGCTGGGCCTGCCTGGCGCCCGCTTGGTGTCAATCGTCATGGCTCACGTCACAAGAGTCTTGTGAGGTTTGCCCTGCCTTGATATCTCCGCTCCTCGTGAGCCTGCCTGACCAGGCCGCTCCAGAGGAGGTCTTGCATCATCCGCCTTGCGAGGCTTGGACCCTCGCGAGGGTCTTGGGTGCCTTGTTGACAAAGATGGGCAATACGGCCTGCTGGCTCCCCCACGCTGCGGGCCGCAGGCAGGCAAGTCTGGGGACCCCCGTTCCCAGAACACCGACAGTAGCCCCCGGGCCCAAGGTGCGCGTGGGCTTGGCATCACGGCAAGGCCAAGGGTCAAGTTCGGAGCACCGGGGCCCCAAAAGCCTGCGGCCTCGGTTGACGTGTGGCGGTTGATTGGGCGTGGGCCTCTTCGCTTCCCACGCTGCCTCGGCAACTGCTTGACCTGACAAAAGGTTGGCGCGGGCGGCACTTGCCTTCATGCTTCTTCCTTGCCTCGCTCCAGATCCACTTTCTCGCTCTTCGCCGTCGCTACCTACAGATCTGCTCTGGCCTTACTCTACATCTGCCGCCCATGGTGCCGCGCAAGGTCAAGAGTTCCTCGGCTCCGGCTTTGTACGAGCCCGCTCTTGAGGCGCCCACTGTTGTTGATGGCGTCCACCACGGAAGGATGTAGATAGGATCCCCTTAGCATCAGCTTTTGTTTCCTGCGAAGAATCATGAATCACACCGTGGGGGCATATAAGGATCTGTAATGGCTTTGTACTTATCTTCATTGTTATGAAGATTTGATGAACACGTGTCCCGTTAATGCTCGGTCCCCCCTTTCTTTACTCGCGATAGCTTGTTGCTCTATGCTGACGGGTCCCGGTCCCAAGACGGCTATAGCCGTCGCTGCTATGCCAGGTGACGATGCCGTGGTCAAGGTCAGGAGGTGCGCGGCCCGAGGTCCAGTAAGAGCCCCTGAGGTGCGATGCTCAGGAGGTCCCCCTTAGCGCCCAAGCGGCCATGGTAAGGAAATAAAGGAAGATGACTTGGCCGCAATGGGGTTGCGGCATGGTGCGAGCGACTACTAGGCCCAAATATTTAGCCGATCCAAGGGCGAGACTTATCTTGCTGACTTCGCGATGATTCCTGATGTTGCGCTAGGGCTGCGCGCCAACTTATGCGACATAGCCAGGCCGGTCCGTACGAGTTTTCCTTCCCCCGAGCTCTTCTTAGTTCTCTACGTCCTCAGGTCCCGGCCCTCGAGCGAGCTCAGCCACCACTAGTATGCCAGGTCGCGATGCCGTGGTCAAGGCCAGGGGGTGAGGGTTGGAGAGCCAGTAAGAGCTCCCGAGTCGCGATGTTCAGGAGCCCCCCTTTTAACATGCAAGTGAGTTGCATGAGAGAAAAGGAGACTCGCGGTGCCGCCTGCTATCCTTCCCGCGGGGTCCCTGTGGACAGGCACAAGAAGAAACATGGTTTGCCGTTACTGCTGCCTGCCTGCCGCTGGTTGGTCCAGATGAAGTGAAGGCACTGAGGGCCTGGTGAGGTGACGTGCACGGCGCGTGCCGCGAGCCAGAGCTCGACCACTCAGATTTGTCGGTCGTGGCAGGGACGGACCCATGCACCAGTGCCGTGCCTGTGTAGAGGCCCCAAGGGAGGCGATGATCGAGCAGGTGATAGCAGTTGGCAGGTTAAGCATGAAGAGCAGATCGACTTGGATAAATGCAGGAAGATACATGCCACCGGGTCCGGCCCGAGCGGCATGGGGATGATGCAGCCCGAGGGGCACTCCCAGCTTAAATGAACTTGGAAGATGTCACCTGGTTCTGTAGACGAAGTAGAGTTGGTGCAGCTGAAGCCACGCGTTGAAGGAATGGCTCCTCATGAGCCACCGGAGCCCTGAGCCTCGGGAGGCTCTGGGGGCTCGGGAGGCTCCCTGAAGACTATCTCCATCTCTTCCAGGACGGCATGGTACCTGGCCTCCTGAGCCGCCATTACATGCCGCAAGTTGCGTTGGTAAGCCGACGCCATGCTCCGCAAGCCGAAGGGCATGCGAACGTAGCTATGTGGTGGGCCCTCGCAACGACCCGCACTCGAAGGCTAGAAGCGCTCCTGAGATGCGGCCCCGTTGAGCCCTGGGATGTCGATGCAGACGCACAGTTCAACACCCTCGCCTGGATGGTGAGCCACGCTCGGTGAGCGGCTGTCGCCGCGCATGGCTCTCGCGTCTTGTAGCTCTTGGGTGGTCTTGGTGATGAACTCCTGGGTGGTGGGCACTCCTTTCCCTGTGCTCTCCTGAGGAAAGCGTGCCATGAAGCACGCTTCCAAGTGGTGCCCAAGCGCCTCCCTCGCGAGGTTGGCAAGGTCCAAGGCACTCAAGAAGAGAGCCCCCGAGCCCTCCCTGAGGAGGGCGTCGGGTGCGCTTTCCTATGCGGTGGAGGGAGGTGCCCCCGGAGCAGGCACTGATCCAGACAAGGCTCCTGACGCGACGCCATTTTCTTGGGGTCCTGCGCGGCGTGGCAGCTTCTTCTTGGGGATGGTCTCCGGGGGGCCTTCACTTCTGCTGTCAGGGTTGTCGATTGCTGCGGCTTGGAAGGCGCGCTCAAGGGAGCACACCACATCCCTTTCTTCACATGGGACTGTGATATTCCCCCACTTCCTGGCATCTTGAGAATGTTGTAGCTGTGGTGAGTTACTGCCATGAACTTGGCCAGGGATGGATACCCGAGGATGGCATTGTACGACAGGCGGATGTGCGCGACGTCAAAGTCGATGAGCTCGGTGCGGTAGTTCTTGCGCTCCCCGAAGGTGACAGGTAGGCGGACATGCCCTATCGGCATGGTGGAACCATCAGTCACTCCTGAGAAAGGCTTGGTTGGCTGGAGCTGCTCATAGGGCACTTGGAGGTTGTCGAACATGTCGACAGATAGGACGTTGAGCCCTGCGCCGCCGTCGATGAGAGTCTTGGTGACTCGCACATTGCCAATGACTGGGGAGCACAACATAGGGAGTGCGCCAGTGGTGGTTGCGCACTTCAGCTGGTCGGCCGAGTCAAAGGTGATGGCGCATTGGGACCACCTGAGCGGGTGCGTGGCCTCGAGCTTGGGGAGCGCCACGTTCCCCTCGCGAGCGAACTGTTTGAAGATGCGCTGAGAGGTTGGGGCCTGAGCACCGCCCAAGATGCAAGCGATCGCACGCGGCTCCTGGAAGCCCCCAGCCCCCTCGTCCTGGTGGTGGTCGTCATTCCTTCTTGGTGGCGGCAACGGGGGAAGACTGGCATTGCCCTGGGGGTGATCCTCATGTGGTGGGTCCCTCCAAGCACCCTCGCAAGGTTGGTCCTGCCAGCGGTCCTCACAAGGCCGGTCGCGCCACTCCTGGAGCGGGCCACGGTCTTCCCAGCGTCCGCCTCTGCTTCCTCTTCCGCGGCCGTAGCCCTAGTCGTTGCGCTCAGGGCGTCGACCATAGCGTCCTTCCCGTATGGCTCTGAGCTCTTGGCAGTCACTGGTGTTGTGGGTGTTCAGATTGTGGAAGGCGTAGAACGGTCGGCTGTTCTTGGACGACTCGGGCTGATCTCTGCCTCGCTTGGTGTCGGGCTCCACTGCGAGCACTGCTGCCTCTTTACGCTTTACGTCCTTGGCTTTGGCCTTCTTCTCCTCCACTCATGCAGCTGGCAGCTCAAGGAGAGAGAGGCGTCCTTCCTCAGCTCTTGCGCACTTGGCTGCTAGGTTGAACAACTCCTGAGATGTGCAAAGCTCCTCGTGGATAGCAAGCTCTTCCTTCATCTTGACATCAAGGACGTCGTCTGAGAACGCGGAGATGATGGCTTCGTCCGTGACCTTGGGGATCTTGAGGCGGGTGTTGTTGAAGTGCTGGATGTAACTCTGGAGGGTCTCTCCTAGCTGTTGCTTGATGCGGCATAGATCGCCCACGGCCAGTGGGCATTCGAGAGTGCCCTGGAAGTTGGTGACGAAGCGGTCGCGCATCTCGTCCTAGGAGGAGATCGAGCCGTGCTGCAGGTTCAGGAGCCAGGAGCGGGCCCCATCCTTGAGAGCCGTGGGAAACCAGTTCGACATGACTTTTTCGTCGCTGTTGGCCGCTTCAATGCTCAACTCATAGAGTTGCAAGAACTCCGCGGGGTAGGCGGTGCCATCGTATAGAGGAGGTAGATCTGGATTGAACTTGCCTGGCCAGGCGACACTACGCAGTTTGGGGGTCAAGGCGTGGCAGCTAGCCGTGGTCGTCGGGGACCGCTTCTGAGGCGGAGCTTGGTCTTGGTGAGGTCTACGCCGCGCCACTACAGGCGGCACACGGTCTTGACGAGGTGGCACGGGGAGCGCCCGTGCAGCTTCTCGTGGCCGCGGGATTTCATGGAAGCTTCTTTCTTCACGCACGGGCGCCGAGCGCGGTGGATCACGCCACGGAGGCGCGCGCCTTGGTGCCAAGGCACCGTCTTGGGGTCGAGGCGGTGGAGGCATGCCATGAGCTCCGTCGCCCGCGGCCGGTTGAGGGGGAGGAAGATAGTGGGACGGCGTCAGAGAGCCCCCTGCGGCATGGATGAGCTCGGCGACACGGTCGAGCCACTCCTCATAGAGGTCGTCGACGGGGGGGGGTGGTAACGCAGGAGCTCGTTCGCCGCGATGAGCGCGGCCCATGCCTCCATGGGAGCACGGTGCATGTGAGACAAAGAGTAGCGGTGCGGCCGTCCTACCGCACTGAAGGATGCAACAAGGACGCCTGCTGCTCATTCCCCGTCGGGCCGCTGGCAGCATTGGCGGCGAGAGACGGAGAATGATGAGGTGGCCCGCCGACGGGATCCGTCTGAGTGACGCGGGCGGCGAGGGCAGCCCGACACTCAACTCGAGCACGGCGAGTGTCCGCCATGGAAATGACGGAGCGACTAACTGATGGAAGGGAAGCTACGGCGCACCCCTACCTAGCGCGCCGAATGTCGAATGTGGGGTTCCGGCAAACCCTTAAGGTTCGAACACTGGGGTGCGCTGAAGTCTTTCCCTCCTACCGATCTACGCCCTAGCTCGCTAAGATCTTGCGAACGAACTAGATGAACTCACAACACAGAAAGACATGGGGTTTATACTGGCTCGGGGCACCGTTGTAGTGTAATACCCTACTCTAGTGTGGTGGTGGTGGATTTCCTCTTGTGGTGTAACAGCCTGCTGAAGTTGAGGTGTTCTTCTGTGTATAAACTTGTGGTGTGTAGATTCCCTCAAGCTAAGATGAGATGCCCCTACTATGGTGGCTAGTCCTCTTCCCAAATATTGAGCGGGAAGGGAGACAACAATGGCGGGCTAATTTGTAGGGGGGCAGCTAGTACAAGCTATCCTGACAAAAGGTAGTCTGCGCCTGTGAAAGGCTCTGGGGTGACGCCGTCTTGGGCTCCACGATGACCTCCACCTTGCCGTCCGCCTTGTCTTGGTCTTGTTGCACCGAAATGGCAACCTTTGCCTGAGACCTCGGTACTCCGCGGCTGCACCTTCCTCCTTTGCACCAAAGGGAAACAAGGACGCTGCGCGCCCTGGCGCCCTCCTGGTGTCGATCGTCATGGCTCACATCACGAGAGTCTTGTGAGGTTTGCCCCGCCTTGACATCTCCATTCCACGTGAGCCTGCCTGACCAGGCCACTCCAGAGGAGGTCTTGCGTCCTCCGCCTCGCAAGCCTTGGACCCTCGTGAGGGTCTTGGGTGCCTTGTTGACGAAGATGGGTCGTACGGCCTGCTGGCTCCGCCACGCCGCGGGCCGCAAGCAGGCAAGTCTGGGGTCCCCCATTCCCAGAACGCCGACAGATCCCTTGTCTCTTTGTCCTCCAAGAAACAAAATTTGGTATCATTATCCACCACTGAAGCGGAATACATTGCCGTGGGATCATGTTCTGCTCAATTACTTTGGATGACCCAAACTCTCAAGGATTATGGGATACTATGAGACATGTCCCAATTGCTTTGTGACAATGAGAGTGCTATTAAGATTTCACACAATCCCGTGCAACATTATAAAACTATGCATATTGAAGTTCTTCACCACTTCATTCGTGGTCATGTTGCTAAAGGTGACATTAATCTTAAGCATGTTCGTACCGACAAGAAATTGGCGAATATCTTCACTAAACTGCTTGATGAAAAGATATTTTGTCGATTGAGGAATGACTTGAACATCATTGATGCCTCAAATTTTGAATAGAGATTCCTTTTTTATACATGCAAGGCATGAGCCTATGTGACTAATCCTTGATATTTATCATATGATGATCATTTGCCTTGGATACATTTGCACCCTTTTATGGTATTTAATCCTTATAGGTACTTGGATGATCCTCATTCTGTAAGATTGCAAATCACACATATCTTGAGCAATCTTTACATTACCAAGTATTTGTGCTTTGGTTGTTGTGATCAAAGAACAAGTTTGCACTCTACATATCCTTTCACAATACTTATATGATGAAACTCTCTCTTATCAATTTGGATACATAAGTGTAATTCCTTGCAAGACTAACCCATGTAGGAAGATGAGCTTCAAATTCAAAGAGATGCTCTCAAACTCTCGATGAACTACATCAACATTGAGCATCCACCACAAGTTCAACAACAAACACAAGATATGTATTTCCATCTTAGAGAATCTTTGCTCCAAGTCATGAGACAAAGCAACTCAACAAGATGTGAATACATTAAGATGCTTAAATGAAAATGGCAACCCCATTTTTGAGCTTAACGATGAGTATGACCTATGATCAAGTAATCTCACCTGACTCCTAAGTTAATATACTCTAACATAGGTGACTTTGTCACCGACCATCTCTAGATGAAGTTGTCTAGTGTTTTCTTTCTCTTAGATGCATTTCCTTTGCATTTCTTTAGCTAGAGTGTTTCCTTTTCAAAAAAAACTTCATCTAGATCCGTTTTTATTTTGTGTTCTTTTTCTTTTCCTCTAAGTCAAATTCATAGCAAATTCTATCAAAATTCCTTGAGAATCTTGTAAAAATTCTATTGCAAGTGAGCTGAGTTCACAAAGTTTTTCCTCTGCATTGAACTTGGTCACTCCGATCCAAAGCTTATCAGTCAGACCGAAGTACAAGTACTACATGTACACAGTTCATCGGTTCCACGGAAAAGGACTAATTTAGCTTCACCGATATGATCTGTCTATGACTTTACTATCTTGGATTTACAGATCGACACAAATCAACGCCACTGATTTAAGTGCTAAGAAAACATTTTGCCACATTATACTGTTCATTCCTTCCAGCAACACTCAATGATACTTTCCCACTATATGCACCTAAAGCTGCATTCTGCTTACTTCTGTCTCTCCTGGACCACACTCACTTGAGTCATACCCATGAAGCCTACCCTTCTGGGAAATTGATGTGAAAGCGGGGGAGAGAGTGCACATCAAAGCTTATACTTACAGAGAATCAAAAGCTTATCATATCTTAAGCTCTTCTAAGAAAGGAAGAGAAATGCACTATCATAAGAGGAGAGAATTCACATGTCTTTAAGAGGGGAGCGACATGTCAGTTATTTTATTTGAGCCTACTTTCATTTATGTAATTCTATTTTGCTCTGATGAGATCTTGGTAAATTTTAGTTTGCTCTGATTTTATCTCACCCTACCTACTCCCATTATCCAATGCTAAATTTAAGGGGACAGGAAGTACATGTTTAGGGGACAAAATCCTTAGAAATCTATTGCAAATTCTTAATTCTTTGGGAACATGTCTGTATACAAAAGGAGTACTCACTCAGTGATACTCACCAATTACATGTCATCCCAGTCTTGGTACTCGTGTGGATCTAGAAGTCTCTTTCTTGTTTGAAGTTCTCCTGTGCAATCTAACCTTATTTTCTGAAGCTTGCTTCTTCAAGAGTTAGTTCAAGGACCACAAGGTAAGTATAAGAATGTCACTCATATGCATGATGATCTCTTGCTTTTGCACATATTGTTTGCAAGAGGGAATCATAAACATGAAGGTACATATCTCATTTCTTTTAGCTCTGGTGCATATAGGCAGGATACATGTAACTCATTACTCGCTCTGTCATGTTGTGCATTCACATGTCTTCAAATTCTATCATTCACATGACTACACACATGTAGGGAGAGATTATGCAAGTTACATGTTCCTCCAAAGCTTTAAATATACTACTCATCATATCATTACTTGAAGCTTTGTTGTATGTTGTCATCAATTACCAAAAAGGGGGATATTGAAAGCACAATTGCTCCCTTGATGGTTTTGGTAATTAATGTAAAAATATCTTTTGTTGTACTAATAGTTTTATCTAGTATATTTCAGACAAGTTCAGCACTGGCATGGCAAGGACAAGAGGATGTGGACCCTCTTAAAATGCTAGGGACATGGATTGGCAAAAGCTCAAGACTCTACATTTTTGGGTAAGTGATCCAAGATCACATTGAGTCGATAGGAAAGTTAATACTATTAAAAGGGGATCAGGTTTTGATTATGATCTATTTTCTCAGGTGCTTAGTGATATTGCTCCAAAACCCTAAACCACTTTCTCTATCCAAATATGTCCAAAACCCTACATTCCAACTCGGCCCCACCAAAATTTCCGTATCTGGACCCACCAAGTTCATCTGAACACTACCGCTTCCAAACCCCAACAAATCAGAGTCATCGATATGGTCTCGGTCCCACCGGTTTGGCCTGCCCAACCTTCTATAACCAGTTGCAATTATTTCGGTCTCACCGAGTTTTGCAATTGGTCCCACCGAGATGGCTTGCCAAACCTTCTGTAACTTGTTGCAATTACTTCGGTCTCACCGAGTTTTGCAACGGGTCCCACTGAGATGGCATGCCAACCTTTCTGTTGTCTTATTGCTTCACTTCGGTCCTAGCAAGTTGATGCAATCGGTGCCACCGAAACGAAGTTTGCCCTAACCATTGCACATCATTTCTTCCAAGTTGTTTCCTATCGGTCCCACCGAGACCTCCGACGTTCATATCTTGTACACATGTCGGTGCCACCGAGATTTCTGATTGGTGCCACCAAGTTGGGTCAAAAGTGTGTGACGGTTGGATTTCGTGTGGCGGCTATATATACCCCTCCACCCCCTCTTACTAATTAAGAGATCCATCAGAATGTGCCTACACTTTCACTACTCATTTTCTGCGAGAGAATCACTTACTCATGTGTTCAGATCAAGCGATTCCATTCCTATCTGATATAGACCGAACCTCGACGACAAGATCCGATCGTTGTTGTGCCCTCATTTTTTCACAACACTCCACCACCAGTAGCAACCTCTCGCCCGCGCACACAATGTACATGAAGTAGAGGGTCTGAACCTTGCGGCCCAGCACGAGAAAACCAATCTCGACGAAGGTACTTACGTACAAAACAATTTCCACAAAGAGAAATTGCAACATAGAGGCTTTCTAAAGATCCCTCCAAAACATGATACAGGTGTTTACCCTGAAAAACACACCGTGTCTATTTCATAAAACATAACCTCCTTGTCCTTCTCACATAACTGAAAATAATTAGGCACATAAATATTTACAACATTTAATTCATCAACCTTCTTCGATGTTTCGGAATTACCGACGTTAGTGGTGGCTTAATCATCGCCTCCCTCTTGAAACAAAATCATCCTCGATTTTGAGCTGATCTCTTCAACAATATTTTTATTTCTAGACTGAACAACGGTAGTGGAAATTTCAGCAGCCTCAACCTTCTTCTTCTTTACTTCTGATGCAGCTCGAGCAGTATCCCGCTGAGGGAGTCCTGGATTATGGGGTTCTCGAGTGTCCGGGCTATGTGATGTGGGCCGGACAGATGGGCCATGAAGATACAAGATAGAAGGCCTTCCCTCGTGTCCGGATGGGACTCTCCTTGGCGTGGAAGGCAAGCTTAGCGTGCGGATATGAATATTCCTTTCTCTGTAAATTGACTCTGTACAACCCTAGCCCCCTCCGTGTCTATATAAACCGTAGGGTTTAGTCCATATAGACACAGTCATAATCATACAGGCTCGAAAATTAGGGTTTAGCCATTATGATCTCGTGGTAGATCAACTCGTGTAACCACTATATTCATCAAAGTCAATCAAGCAGGACGTAGGGTATTACCTCCATCAAGAGGGCCCGAACCTGGGTAAACATTGTGTCCCTTGTCTCCTGTTACCATCGATCCATAGACGCACAGTTCGGGACCCCCTACCCGAGATTTGCCTGTTTTGACACCGACATTGTTGCTTTCATTGAGAGTTCCACTATGCCATTGTTGAAAGGCTCGATGGCTCCATCAATCATCCACAACAATGCTGCTGCGAAGGAGATTTTTCTCCCCTGCCAGATCTTTGTATTTGGTGGCTTCGCACTGCGTGCCAACTCGGTTGGCCACCTGGAGCAGATCGACAGCTACCTGCCTGGTCACGAGATCGGTTTCGGAAATCTGAACTATGTCGCTGACATCCGAGGAGACATGATCTTCCAAGGGTTCGCGCCCTTAGCCATCGCTCCGGCCTTAGATCCGGAGCGTGTCATCAGGTCCGAAGACGGGAGTCTAGAGCCCGCCGGACTCTCTGCGGCCTTAAAGCTCAACACCAAGAGAATAGCGTCTCCGGCAATCATTGCAAGGCTGGACTCTTCTCCGGATACTACTTCCGAACCCTGGAGGCCCGCGTCATGCGAATTCGGCCCAGAAACTTCCGACCATGTCTGTGACGCCCCGAGACCGACGCTCCAGTCGGCTTTCATGTTTTTCGTTGTTGTCATGTGTTTCGATTGCTTTGTTGCATTCATCTTGGCATCTCTTGCATTGCATCATGTCATCATGCACCCCCTTTTTAAAACTCAACTAAATAAATTGCATGGATCTTTGATCCATTTAAATCGAGGGAGATGCACATGGTGATTTCTCTTTACAACATATAAAAGTCTCCCAATATTATTAGGGAGCTATTAAAAATATTCTAACACACTTGCAAAATAATTTCATGCTTTTATACTTCAAGTTTGGTCCCCAAACTTTGCCCATATTTTCTTTCAACGTTTTCCCGTTCCCCACAAAATTCTGAACATTTTTTGACTCTCCAAAAATGTTTTTCTAATTCAAACTTATTTGATTCACATTCAAATGTGTAGGAATGCAATCCTTCCAAACAGTGCCAAATGTATTTTTCCTGGATCAAGCTCCTTTTTATGTGTCCAGGAAAATTGTCCTCCTGCTCAAATTCTTCTCCCATCTCTCTCTACATTTCTTTTTTCCCTGTTTATTTGTTAATCAGGAAATAAAGAAGAGATAAGAGAGGGAGTGGAGACCCCAGCAGCCTCCCTCTCCTTCTGGCCGGCCAGCCAGGCCGCCCTGCTTCCCTCGGTCCATCTGGCCCTCCAACCAGTAGCAATAACTGGGCCGGCCACTAAGTCCCATTTCCTCCTGGAGGCAACAACTCAGTCATTCTCTTCTAACCCTAGCCACAGGAGAGGCCTCTGCTCGATCCCATCTCCTCTCGTTTCCCTCACCGCCGCCAGGATGCTGCCGCCCGCCTCGTACCCCTGCTGCGGGCGACCTCGCCTTGACCCCCACGCTCAAGCTCCTCCGCCCTAAGCTTCGTTCGCCCTGCCATTTGCCCGCATCCGGCTCCGGTTTCACTCGTCTTCGTCGTTCCTGGTGCTGCCGGAACCGTGCTCCAAGTCCTCGCTGTCAAGCGCCACATCGCCGCCCCACTTCTCCTCGAGCCCTCCTCTGTGTTGCTCGCTCAGGCCGCCAGCAACCTCAGCACGCCAAGGCTGGTCGTGCTGCTTCCTCGATGGCCCCTCTGCCTGTCCTCGTAGGTGTGCCGGACCTCTTCACCGCGTCCAGCTGGAAGTCTTTGCTCCTTTGTCCTGCTGCTGCCGTATGACATCTCAATGGTCATCCTCTGCCGCTAGTTTCGTGCACCTCCGCTGCCGGTTGCATGGATGCCAAGATCCCCTTCGATTTGCCAAGACGCGACAACCAGGAATGCCCAAGGACGCCTTCGTGGATTTCGCAAAGTTTGACCACCGCTGAACAAAGGGTTTTTTCCTTGCTCATTTTGGATACGCCAAGTTCACCGGATGCCTAGTACGACTACAGGACCGGAACCCAAGTTCCATGGGGACCTTGTACCACTGCCGTCACAAGAACCGAGATCGGCAAGTCCAGAGAACCCAAGTACCACGACAATTGACGCATGTACCACTACGCCCGGAGGCATCGGATCCAGCAAGTCCAACAACGACTATGCTCAACTACCCACGACCCCGAACGTCTATGAAAACGTGTACCACTACCCCCGCCCGAACGTCTTCAGAACATGTACCGTCAACCCTTGAAGACCCGTGGACGGCAAGTTCCTTGTTGACCCCGAACACCTACGGAGTGTGAACATCTACGAAGCGAGAACGACTACTTCCACTACTGCCATCGCGAGAACGCCTACTTCCCTCTATGAACTTGATCCCTTCCGATAATGCACGCGTCGAAAGGTATAACCCCGAGACGACGCCCATGAATGAATAAATGCATGTTGTATGAGATGCACCCTTGTTCGCCTTGAGTCTGAACTGTCGGTGCACCTTGCCCCTCTTTTGCCTTGCCACCGACATGTGGGGCACCCGGTATCCGGGATCACTCCCCGTCACTCTAGCACGTTTCGTGCACCCACACTTATTCCTTTGCACTAGCATCTCATTTGAGTTGCCGGATCACCAGAATGTTGCCATGGTAACATTTCCGTTTCGCCGCCGTGGCACCCCTTTTTCCTTCCGCCATGGCGACAAATGCCTCATATCTTATCATGTCAACTTTTCCATAAAACTTGCATAAGCTTGCGCATGTCATTCACCTCATGATAATAACATTTTAAAGTTTTAAAATTGTTGTTGCATTAAGTTGCTTATGCACATGAGGATTTTCCAGACTTGTTGTTTGGTGGTTCGGCCTCATTTAAACTTGCCTAGATAGGTAGTTTTCATTTGCTTCACCCCTTGCCGTGCTAACAAACATTTAATGTTGTTGAGTACATAAACAGGAGAGAACTAAATAATTGATGTGGTGTTCTGTCAATATGCAACCCGTTGCATGTTGAGCTCCACTTATTTTGTGGTTTTGGTTGTTGCACTTTGCCATGTCATGCATATTTAAACCGGACATGCCTCATACTTGGTTGTGCATCATGCCATGATTATGTGATGGTTGTTTACTCTATTGTTTGCTTCTTTCCGGTGTTGCTTCTTCAGGTTAGTTCTGATAACTTTGCGTTTGTGAGGATCCATTCGACTTCGTCTGTTTGTCTTCTTCTTGGACTCGTTCTGCTTCCTTGCGGGATCTCAGGCAAGATGACCATACCCTCGAAATCACTTCTATCTTTGCTTGCTAGTTGCTCGCTCTATTGCCATGTTGCGATAGCTACCACTTGCTATATCATGCCTCACATATTGCCATGACAAGCCTCTAACCCCCCTTGTCCTAGCGAACCGTTGTTTGGCTATGTTACCGCTTTGCTCAGTCCCTCTTATAGCGTTGCTAGTTGCAGGTGAAGATGAAGTTTGCTCCATGTTGGAACATGGATATGTTGGGATATCACAATATCTCTTATTTTACTTAATGCATCTATAGACTTGGTAAAGGGTGGAAAGCTCGGCCTTTTGCCTGGTGTTTTGTTCCACTCTTACCACCCTACTTTCCGTCATACCAGTGATATGTTCCTTGATTTTGCGTTCCTTAAACGGTTGGGTTATAATGGGAACCCCTTGACAGTCCGCTTTGAATAAAACTCCTCCAGCAAGGCCCAACCTTGGTTTTACATTTGCACTAACAACCTATCACCTTCCCTTGGGTTCTGCAGACTCAAGGGTCATCTTTACTTTAACCCCCCGGGCCAGTGCATCTCTAAGTGTTGGTCCGAAACGGGCAGCCTGCGGGGCCACCTCGGGGAAACTTGAGGGTTGGTTTTACTAGTAGCTTGACCTATCCGGTGTTGCCCTGAGAACGAGATATGTGCAGCTCCTATCGGGATTGTCGGTGCATCGGGCGGCTTTGCTGGTCTTGTTTTACCATTGTCGAAATGTCTTGTAACCGGGATTCCGAGTCTGATTGGGTCTTCCTGGGAGAAGGAATATCCTTCATTGACCGTGAGAGCTTGTGATGGGCTAAGTTGGGACACCCCTGCAGGGTTTTGAACTTTCAAAAGCTGTGCCCGCGGTTATGGGCAGATGGGAATTTGTTAATATCCGGTTGTAGAAAACTTGACACTTAACTTAATTAAAATGAATCAACCGCGTGTGTAGCCGTGATGGTCTCTTCTCGGCGGGGGTCCGGGAAGTGAACACGGCTTTGGAGTTATGCTTGAACGTAAGTAATTTCAGGATCACTTCTTGATCACTTCTAGTTCACGACCGTGCTTTGCTTCTCTTCTCGCTCTTATTTGCGTATGTTAGCCACCATATATGCTAGTGCTTGCTGCAGCTCCACCTCACTACCCTTTTTCCTACCCATAAGCTTAAATAGTCTTGATCGCGAGGGTGTGAGATTGCTAAGTCCCCGTGACTCAGAGATACTTCCAAAACCAGTTGCAGGTGTCGTTGATACCAGTGCAGATGACGCAGCTGAGCTCAAGTGGGAGCTTGACGAGGATCTTGTTCATTGTTTTGTTTCGTTTTCTGTTGATCAGTAATGGATCCCAATTGGGGCGATTGGGGATCTATTGCATTAGGGGTTGTCTTTCTTTATTTGGTTTCGTAGTCGGACCTTGATTGTATCTGGATGATGTAATGCTATATTTATGTATTGTGTGAAGTGGCGATTGTAAGCCAACTCTGTATCCCTTTCTTATTCAGTACATGGGATGTGTAAAGATTACCCCTCTTGCGACATGCCTACTATGCGGTTATGCCTCTAAGTTGTGCTCCGACATGTGGGAGATATAGTCGAATCGTGGGTGTTACAAGTTGGTATCAGAGCCATCCCCAACTTAGGAGCCCCCTGCTTGATCGAATCGCTGGCGTTGTTGAGTCTAGCAAAATGTTTTGAGTCTTAGGATTATATATATCGGAGAGTAGGATTCTTTTTACTCCTCAGTCCCTTCGTCGCTCTGGTGAGGCTTCCTTGACGTAGAGTTTTGACTCTTCTCTCCTCAAATTTCACAAATTTTTTTAGGATCACGCGGGTATCTTGGTATCATTCCGATGGTTTTGTGACGAGAACATTGTTCTTGGTGCCTCCTGAGATATAGGGGTTGTGGCAGTGTCCCGGGGAGTTGAGCTCCGAGGTGTTGTCGTCACAATTTTATCGTTGCAGTTCTGGAATACCTAAGTTTCGCCGACATCAAAAAATCTCTTTTATGCAGTTGTTGGTGAGATAACCTCGACGCCACCCAGTACTGGGGCGGGAGATCAGGAGTATTGCCATAACTCGTATAACAGATGCTTTTCGAAGGTTGAGGTAAATGATTTCCGAAGGTTTCTTGGTTATGTGTTGAAGGATGGATATAGCTGGATGTAGGATTGTTAGTTTTGGATGAGATATTATGCTTCTCCTGTATCGCCAACACCTGATTGCATAACCAGAAAGTTTCAGGAGTTTATAAGTTGGAATTCAGGTAGCTCCTAGGATATCTTTCCGACAGATGCATGATACGAAATTGGGGTTCGACGTCTAGTGGTCCGACTAGCCACGGTTGGTTTTACAGTGTCCTCGCTGTGTCTTAAAGAGTCCTTGGCTATGCTGACTCGGGAACGCTTCGTTTGTCATGTGCATTGTCTTGTACATGACGGTGCTGTACGATCGAGCCCGTGTGGGCCCCACCACGCAAACTTCAGACGAATCTCTATCATATGTTTCTTCCGGCTTATTCTGCAAGCCAATCCTTTGTTTTGTTTTTTTGTGGTATTCGAGTTGCTTCGAAATCAAATGTTGGTTCCATGTCTCCTTTCCTAAGTGGTGTTCACATACTTCTATGTGAATACTAATCCTTCATGATAATCGAGATTGTCATGTCAATCCTTTTTCAAGCGGTGAGCTTCCCTTCAAGTGGATCCGTTCATATTCAACATCCACAAGACCAACTCTAAGTATTCTCAACGGTGTTTGTTTCATTCATCCCAAATTGTCTTTGTTTTCCCACCCTCCCACCCTTGTTCTTCAAGGATTCAGATTTCTTAATCATGTATCCTTTTATTTGTGAGAAGTCTCTTCATTCTTTTCTTTGAATGTTCTTATCCGGTGATTCTCATGAAGATTCTAACGGAGCTTCAAGTTCATCATTCTTCGTCCATTTCCTTCTCTGGTGGATTCAATGCAAGCTTTCGGTGTTGATCATATCTTTTTCATTGCTTCACATGCTTTCCATGTTGGAAGTCCTTACCGAAGACTCTCTTAATTGTTTACCTCTCTCTATTCATTTGTTCCGGAGTGCGAAGATATCTCAAAAGATGTTATCTCATTCAATCCATTCAAGCTATTTCGAGGTTGTTATCTCATTCAAACCATTTAAATCAACCGGTGCATTATCTCTTCCTAAGTAATCGTTCAACGGAGTTTCTTTTGAGTGGGCCCTAAACCACAGGTCTTTTCCCGCGATCTTACCTGACTCTTCTTATTTTCCCGGAGTTATTCTCAAATTCATTTCAAAGTTTGACATAAGATTGAGTTATCATCAGTCAAATATCTTTCACCAAGATCTTCCAAATTCTTTTCATTGTTGGGTCACCCTTTCTATTCGTCATCCCGGAGTATCTCAACAATTCATGGTGGTGTTTCTCGTCGTCATTCTCAGATTTGAAAACCGAAGAAGAATTTCTCTTCAATCTTATCCATTCTCTTAGAGATGCGTAGTCCAAGCTTGATACCATCCTCTCATAATTGTTTTCAATTGTGAGAATTCTTTTCACCTATCGGGAGCAATTCAAGATTCTTTTCAGTTTGATTCTCTGAAGGCCATCATTTAGGGTTTATTCATTCTCAGCTTTCAGCTCTCGTTCTCCAAATCTAACCGATGCATCATTCAATTATTCTCTAATCAACTCGGGATCTATTCGTTCTCATGTATGTAAATTCCTTCAAGTATCTTCATTCGTTTTCCCAATTCTTCCCGTTGAATTGTGCCTTTGCTACGTTCATTTTTCAATTCTTACGGTGGTTCATTCAAGATTTTTCTCTTCCTTCTTTATCATATTAATTTATTCGTGTTTCAGTCCTACCGGTGGTTCCGTGAAGACCTTTGCTCCGACACGTGGGAGATATAGACGCATCGTGGGTGTTACAATGTCCAAACCCCGCTCTTAAATGAGGCTTTGGACCTAATGCGATCCCTCGTTATCACAGAGGATCCGCTTCTGAATCATGCCCAGCCCGGACAAGGGGCTGGAAATAGGCAATTTTACTTCCCACCCACCACCCACTTCATAGCCACTGTGGAGTACCTAACCGACATGCTTGATTACGCCTCCGGAGACATTGACGGTATGGACGACGATGCCGGAGAGGAGCAGGACCAAAACCCGCCGGTCAACAGACCTTGGACAGCCACCTCCTCGTATGACATATACATGGTGGATACACCTAAAAACGGCGACGACGATGACGAGAAAAACACAGTCGAGGACGAACCTCCTGAGATACCGCCGAAACATCGACGCCAGTGGTGCCACTCTAAATCGCGTTGCAATAAGAACAGAAATACCGACTCCGAAGACAATGATACTCCGGAGAACGCCGAAGACCAAGAAAACCCTACCGAACAGGATGATCGGGAGGAGGGGCAAGTTGACCCTGACGAACAAACAGGGAACAACGACTCGGAGGACAGCAACTATCTGCTACTCTCCGAGGATGACATAAGCCTCGGAGACGAAGATTTTATCGTGCCAGAGGAACCCCTCGAACAAGAGTGCTTCAAGCGCCAGCTAATAGCCACGGCTAGAAGCCTAAAATAGAAACAACAGAAGCTTCAAGTTGACCAAGACCTGCTCAACGACAAATGGACTAATGTCCTAGGAGCCAAAGAATACGACCTTGAGTGACCAAAAAAGAGTTATTCGAAGTGCAAGCTGCTACCCCAATTCGACGACGAGGCGCTGGAGCCCATACCACCCGTGCGTAATACGGCTGAGGGACCCGATAGACCACCACGTGGCCGGGACAGAGCAGCAACTCAAGCCGAACACCAGCCCGCACCACCTCGCCGTAAAAGTAGAGAAACGTCAGCTCGGGGATACACATACGACCTATGACAGGACCTGGAAAATAGGGCAGGTCAGACCAGGTCAATCTACGGATCGCAGGGCCGTGCTCCAGCGTGAAAGGTGGGCTATCAAGCCTGGTGCGATAAACACAACCAACCCCGAGTTGAAAACCGCATACGGACTCCATCTGAACTGGGTCGTGACATGGCCCGATACAGAAGCGCCACACACCCCCTATGCTTCATCGATGAGGTAATGGAGCACGAGTTCCCTAAAGGGTTTAAACCCGTGAACATGGAATCATACGACGGCACAATAGATCCCATAGTATGGATCAAAGATTTTCTTCTCCACATTCACATGGCTCGCAGTGATGATCTACACGCCATCAAATACATACCCCTAAAACTTAAGGGGCCAGCTAGGCAATGGTTAAACAGCCTCCCAGAAAACTCTATTGGAAGCCGGGAAGACTTGTAAGATGCCTTTTGAGACAACTTCCAATGCACTTATGTCCAGCCTCCGGATGCCGATGACCTCGGTCATATAGTCCTACAGCCCGGAGAGCCGGCCAAGAAATTCTGGACCAGGTTCCTAAATAAAAAGAACCAGATTGTTGACTGTCCGGATGCCGAAGCCCTAGCGGCCTTGAAACACAGCATCCACGACGAATGGCTTGCCCGGCACCTCGGCCAAGAAAAGCCGAAGACCATGGCAGCCCTTATAGCACTAATGACCCGCTTCTGCGCGGGCAAGGATAGCTGGCTAGCCCTTAGTGGTAACAGTACCAGCGACCCCGGCACTTCCGAAGCCCAAAACGACAACGGAAGGACCCAACGCAACAAACATAAGCGTCAGAGCAACAATGATGGTACAGAGAATACGATAGTCAACGCGGGATTCAGTGGCTCCAAAGACAGTCAACGGAAGAAGCCATACAAACGAAACAAAGACGGTTCATCAAGCCTGGACCGAATACTTTATCGACCCTGCCAGATCCAAGACACTCCTGATAAGCCTCCCAACCATACCAATAGAAGTTGTTGGGTCTTCAAACAGACCGGCAAGTTAAATGCCGAACATAAGGAGAAAGGGTCACCCAGTGAGGATGACGGCGAGGAACCTCGCGCACCGAAAACTATGGGTCAGAAGAAATTCCCCCCGAAGTCAAAACGGTGAATATGATATTCATCACCCATATCCCCAAGAAGGAGCACAAGTGCGCGCTAATGGACGTCTATGCGGTAGAGCTAGTTGCCCCAGAATTCATCCCATGGTCGGCCTATCTAATCACCTTCAATCGCTGGGACCATCTGACCAGTATCCATCACGGAGGGTCGGCCGCATTAGTCCTCGATCCAATCATCGATGGATTCCACCTTACGTGAGTCCTCATGGACGGCGGCAACAGCCTTAACCTGCTCTATCAGGGCATAGTCCGCAAGATGGGTATTGATCCGTCAAGAATCAAGCCCAATAAAACTAGCTTTAAAGGAGTGATACCCGGTGTAGAGGCCCGCTGCACCGGCTCAATCACATTGGAAGTGGTCTTCGGCTCCCCGGACAACTTCCGCGGCGAGGACTTGATCTTCGATATCGTCCCCTTCCACAGTGGCTACCACTCACTGCTCGGACAAACCTTGTTTGCTTGTTTCAATGCAGTCCCGCACTATGCCTATCTCAAACTCAAGATGCCCAGACCACGCGGTATTATAACAGTGAATGGAAACATGGAACGCTCCCTCCGCACTAAGGAGCACACCGCGGCCCTGGTAGTGGAAGTACAGGGTGGCCTCATTAAGCCAACTATTACGACGATGGCCAAGTCCTCGGACACTGTCAAATGAGTCTGAACTACCCCATTGTACGGCAGTCCAGCTCGTCAGGAGCTTGATTAGCAATCCAGCCTCCATCTCACCCCCTACTGTATTGTGGCATATGTGCCACGCGTACATAATTACGCACTAAAAATACCATGGGAAAGGATGGAGGCACAATAAGGACAATGCCTGCAATACGGCCAGACCCTACCAGGAAACTCACATTCCTCTTATTTTTCTTTTCTTTTATTTCTCTTTTAGGTCCCTTGCAACCCACATCATCCTTTCGATGGTACCAAGGCCTCTTCCCGTTGCCTATTATAAAAACACTGGTCGATGATCCTCTCGAAGGACAAAACACCAAGGAGAAAAGCAGCATAGACGCGTGCCAGAGTACCTAAAGGATCCTTAAAGATCACCGGGTCCTCTTTCAGGACGCATGCATGGTTTCCCCTTGTGTTCAGCATGTAAAATAGCCTTGTTGCTTGTTGCGCTATTCGTATCAATGCGTTTTGATGTATCAATCGGACTATAATGGAAATATTTTTTAGCCCAAACCTACATGGCATCGGCTCATCTCTTAACATATGTTTCCCTGTTTTTGTCTGATTATCATGTACACCTCGGTATGGCCTAAATTGCCAGGGGCTTTATTAAGCCGTGTACATCTTTTAAATATTAAAAAGTCTGAACACTTTAATAGTGCAATTCGGCGTCCCAAATATAGCATTATATGCATTGGCTCCGAATCATGTCTTTGGTCAATAGTTGGGTTGGCTGGCTCCAATGCTTGCTACCTTACGTTCCGTCTGATCGGCTAGGGTAGTAAAGGGAGAACTACTGTGATTGTGTTTCTAGTTCACCGGGACAAACACCTCAGTAGAGAAAGCCAAAAACTGTCTGTCATGATGCGGCGAGAGCTGGTCAGCTATTCGGTGACTAAGTATAAATCTATAGTGATTTGTTCCACATTATGCGATAAGCCGGCCTTCACCCGGCCATTCATTCACAGCACCCGAGTTCGGATAATCGAACAATACTAGGGGCTGCGCCCGCTCTCCCATTATAAAACTCCTATGGCTATGTGGGGGCGATAAAGCCGCATAGTCCGATTGCCTAGTTCGCCGCACTAACACCTCCTTCACGGACTAGTACATTGGGTCAAGTGTGTTTAAGTGTTATCCCGAACACCCCCGTACTACCTACGTGGGGGCTGAAACCGACCACTAGCCAACTCTCAGATATCATAAACAGCCGCACTGGACGAGATATTTTAAAGTAAAATAAGCAATATATCATACATAAGCCTTGTCTTGTGATACAGGTGAGGGAGTCCTGGATTAGGGGGTCTCCGGACAGCCGGACTATATCCTTTGGCCGGACTGTTAGACTATGAAGATACAAGATTGAAGACTTCGTCTCGTGGAAGGATGGCACTCTACTTGGCGTGGAAGGCAAGCTAGGCAATAGATATGGATATCTCCTCCTTTGTAACCGACCTTGTGTAACCCTAACCCTCTCCGGTGTCTATATAAACCGGAGGGTTTAGTCCATAGGACAACATACAATCATACCATAGGCTAGCTTCTAGGATTTAGCCTCTCTGATCTCGTGGTAGATCTACTCTTGTACTACCCATATCATCAATATTAATCAAGCAGGATGTAGGGTTTTACCTCCATCAAGAGGGCCCGAACCTGGGTAAAGGATTGTGTCCCCTAACTCATGTTACCATCCGGCCTAGACGCATAGTTCGGGACCCCCAACCCGAGATCCGCCGGTTTTGACACCGACATTGGTGCTTTCATTGAGAGTTCCTCTGTGTCGTCGCTGTTAGGCTTGATGGCTCCTACTATCATCGGTAGCGATGCAGTTCAGGGTGAGACTTTTCTCCCCGGACAGATCTTCGTATTTGGTGGCTTTGCACTGCGGGCTAATTCGCTTGGCCATCTAGAGCAGATTGAAAGCTACGCCCCTGGCCATCAGGTCAGATTTGGAAGTTTGAACTACACGACCGACATCTGCGGAGACTTGATCTTCGACGGATTCAAGCCATAGTCGGGCGCGCCGCACTATCGCGATGGGTATGACCTAGCTCTGCCACCGGACGGTACCCTAGAGGCCGCGCCCGCATCAGCTCCGACCCTTATCTCGGAGCCGGCTGAACCAATCGAGGACGGGTGGTTAGACACTGCCTCAGGGGTTACAGTCTCAACGGCGATCGAGCCGAATACCAGCTTAAATCTCCGCATAGCCCGTGACTCGAAGGTGCCGGACTCTCTTCCGGACCCCGAACCATCCGGCCCCTGCCAATCGAATCCGAGTGGGCACCTATCATGGAATTCACCGCCACGGATATCTTTCACCACTCGCCTTTTGGTGATGTTCTGAATTCACTAAGGTCTCTCTCTTTGTCAGGAGAGCCCTGGCCGGATTATGGCCAACGGGATTGGGATGCGGACGACGAAGAAATTCGACAGCCACCCACCACCCACTTTGTAGCCACTTTCGAGGATTTAACTGACATGCTCGACTTCGACTCCACTGACATCAATGGTATGGACAATGATGCAGGAGGCGAAGATGAACCGCCGCCCACAGGGCGCCGGACGTCCACTTCATCATATGATGTATACATGGTGGACACACCAAAAGAAAACGACGACGAGTAACGGAAGGATGCACCGAAGGCTTGTTCCCTTGACAAGCAGTCAAAGCGGCGGCGCATGCGCCGCCCCAAATACCGCCTCGCCAGAAATAGCGACCACACAGACCCAGCGTTGGAGCAGGGCGAATCACTGCCGGACCATGGCTATACGGAAAATCAAACCAAACAAACCAATTCTGCCAAAGATAATAGTCCGGATGACACAACGCCGGACAGGCACCTGGAGCAGTAGAATGCCCGTCAAAGGCTTGTTGCCACCACGAGGAGTCTAAAAAAGCAGAAGCAAAGGCTCAAGGCTGCGCAGGACACACTCCAAATCAGATGGAGTAAAATACTCAACACAACAGCGAAGTACGGCGACAATCGCCCCACCAAGAGCTACCCGAAGCAGAAGTTGCTACCTGAATTCGATGAGGAGGCCTCAGACCCCTCACAACCAAAAATCAAAACAGCCACCTAGCCGGATAGACGACCACACGGCCAACATAGAGCGGCAAATAATTCCACTCACAAGACAATACGCGATTCACGCGGGGGCTTGCACCAAAAGGACAGCGCAACCAGATCCATCTATGGACCACGCAAACACACCCCAGCATACGATATAACATCCGAAAAACGCAGTACACCCAGATATAGGGGTGCCGCACACCCCCTATGTTTCACCGATGAGGTGCTGGATCATGAATTTCCAGAGGGATTCAAACCTGTAAACATAGAGGCATACGACAGAACAATGGACCCTGGGGTCTGGATCGAGGACTATATCCTCCACATCCATATGGCTCGAGGAGATGATCTCCATGCCATCAAGTACTTACCCCTCAAGCTCAAAGGGCCAGCCCGCCACTGGCTTAAATTCCTCCCCGAAAACTCCATTGGAAGTTGGGAAGAGCTTGAAGATGCTTTTCGGGCAAATTTCCAAGGAACTTATGTCCGGCCTCCGGACGCGGATGATTTGAGCCATATAACTCAACAGCCCGGAGAGTTAGCCCGAAAACTTTGGAACAGGTTTCTTACTAAAAAGAACCAAATTGTCAACTGTCCGGACACTGAAGCATTGGCGGCTTTTAAACATAGCATCCGTGACGAATGGCTCGCCAGACACCTCGGCCAAGAAAAGCCGAGAACGATGGCAGCATTAACAAGCCTCATGACCCGCTTTTGCGTGGGTGAGGACAGCTGGCTAGCCAGATGCAGCACCAGCGACCCCAGTACATCCGAAGTTAGAGATGGAAACGGGAAATCACGGCGCGACAGCAATAACAAATGCCGAAACAAAGGAGACAGCACGAAGAGCACGGCAGTAAACACCGGATTCAAAAGTTCTCGGCCAGGTCAGAAGCCGCCCTCTAAAGGCGCCAGAGACGAACTGTCCAGCTTGAATAAAATTCTGGACCAAATATGTCAGGTCCATAGCACCCCTGGCAAACCAGCTAATCATACCCATAGAGAATGTTGGGTCTTCAAGCAGTCCGGCAAGCTCAACGCCATACACAAGGGGGAGGATACACCAAGCGAAGATGAGAATGAGCCTCTCAAGGGAGACGCTGGGGAACAAAAGAAATTTCCACCAGAAGTCAAAACAGTAAATGTGCTACACGTGATCAATGGAAAAAACAAAACGGCACTCCCAGAAAAATACGCCCGAAGGCCTATCACCGCAGAGTCCTGCCATTGATTGTCTCAACCGATCACTTTCGACCATCGCGATTACTCGGCAAGTATCCGGCGTGCAGGATGGGCTGCCCTGGTATTAGACCCAATAATTGACGGATACCGCCTCGCACGAGTCCTGATGGATGGTGGCCGTAGTCTAAACCTGATATACCAGGATACAATCCGCGAAATGGGGATAGACCCAACAAAAATTCGCCATAGCAATATTACCTTTAAAAGAGTAACGCCAGGCCCAGGGGCTCGTTGCACGGGCTCCCTGCTACTAAATATTATATTCGGCTCCCTTGATTCCATAGAGAACATCTAACCTTCCACATCGCTCCATTCCGATGTGGCTATCAAGCACTACTCGGACGTGAAGCTTTCGCTCGCTTTAATGCAATACCACACTACGCTTCCCTCACACTCAAGATGCCCGGTCCACGTGGCATCATTACAGTGAACGGAAATATTAAGCCATTTCTGTGCGCCGAAGAGCGTGCGGCTGCCTTAATAGCCGCACACTAAAAACGGCCTCACCAACTAATTAGCAGGTCCCCTATTACAATACAAGGGGCTCAACGTGCGCAGACAAGTGGCAATTCTTACTCTGAATTCTACATGGTTTATTTAAACAACTATCCTTTTGCATGACAACTTTTTTACTTAAGCTCCTCTCTTTTACAGATAATCATCGTGCTACACCCGTCCAGGATACGGCACAACGGAGACACAGGCGCAAACGTGCAGCAGGGACCCGCTCCAAGGATTCTTTTTAGATTAAGACCCTGTGTAAACCTTTTTTACTGTCTCTTGTTGATACATATCCACCGAATTCTCAGCACAATTGAGAAGGATACTGACGTCTTGGCATGTGGCCACGTCATAATAACGCACGTACCTGGACACAAGGGGCTTCTTACAAGCGGCACTATTTTGGCCCGGTTTATACCATAAAGACCGAATACCTTAGGGAGTGTTCGGCGTCGCGAGTTCGGCCTTATATGCATCATCTCCGAATCATTGTCTTTGGTCAAATGTTGGGTTTCCCTTGCTCCTGTGTTTTGGTGCCTTACGTTCCGCTTTGCTGGCTAAGGTAGCACTAGGAGAACTACTGCGATTGTGCCCTGGTTCATCCGGACGAGTGGCTTAGTAGACAAAGTCGAAAACTGACTGTCATGATATAGCGTGAGACTGGTCAACCACTCGATGACCTATCGGAATGTTAGAATTCCTCCGCCTTAACGAAGGGCCGTTTTCCGGCCAGGCATATGCGCACCCCGCGATCGGGAGAGTGCGGAGCCACCAGGGGTTATCTAGTAGCCCCACTGTCAAACTCCTATGGCTAAGTGAAAGTGTTCAAGCATTATAGTCCGGTTGCCTCGCTCGCTGCGCTATCACCTCCTTATCAGGACCAAGACGTTGGGTTAAGTGTGAACATGCGTTTTTTGCGAGCACCTCCGCATTATATGCGTGGGGGTTGAAGTTGACGGCTGCAATCTTTCAGGTTATATACATATATACATAAACGTCCCCACAGGAGGCATCACATTACTTTCCGGCAAAAGTATAAATACAGCCTTACTATATTTCATAAAAACATTGTGTTTACAATGGGAATACATGTCATTCAAACATAATATTCTTCGAGCACTGGGACTCTATCAAACGAGCACCCTCAAGAACCTCTTAAAAATAGTGCTCGGCAGCTACTCAGCCCATGGCCGAACCTTGCGCCACAACAGTGGTAGCATCCATCTCTGCCCAGTATGCCTTGACACGGGCAAAGGCCATCCGCGAGCCTTCTATGCACGCCGACCTCTGCATCGCGTTGATGCACGGCACCGCGCCAAGTAACTGCTACACTAAGCTGAAATAGCTGTTTGGCTTCGGCTTCTCCGGCCACAACTGATCTACAACAGACCTCATGGCGAGTCCGGACAACCTATTAGGTTTGGCCCATTCGGCTAGGTGATCAGTCAAGGGAAGCGGACGCTCTGGAACGTTGAATTGCGACCAGAATAGCTTGTCCACTTCATGACCTGATTGATCTTGGAAGTATTCGACCGCATTGACAGTGCTCGCCGCCAAGTCCATATATGCGTCTGCCGAACTCAACAGCCGATGCAGAGGGGCATACCGCGGATCTCCGAACTTCCTCCGCAGCAGAAAGGGCTTCCCAACCGCAATATTCCCGGCTTCGCGCAGCTCCTCCTTCTTCGCCCTCAAAGCAGAGCGACTGTCTTTGGTCGCCATAGTAGCCTTCTCCAGGTTTGCTGCCTTCACTCGGTTCTCCTCTTCAAGGAACTGGCAACGGTCGGTAGTGCCTTTTAATTCTACGGCCATCTTGGCCATCTTTTCTTTGCTTTCGCAATGGGCGGCCTTCTCGGCTCTTAACTCCTTGGCCGCCTTCAAAGCAGCTGCAATACTAACCCTCGCTTGTTCCCTGGCTCGGGAGAGCTCCGCCCGAAGGGTCTCCACGGTGGCAGCTCCGTCTGCAGTCACAACATATTAAAGATACTGGCATCATGTTGCTCTTATTGTGTGACATTCACCAGAAAACATTACTTACCCTATGTCGGTGTGTGCCGCATCCAGTTGCCGTTTTAATTCGGCAAACTCACTAGTCCGGCTAGCCACTGGAGCTTCCACCACCTGCACATAAAGGCAGTCTGGTTATTGCCTGGGACTATGATCCTCTGTTCACCTCCGTTCTCGACGACAACCAGAGTGTCAGGGGCTACTATCTACAAAGGGCACACCTAACATGTGCGGTACTATCACATATTATCTCACGTACCTCAAAGCCTGTTAGTAGACTCATAAAGGCTTCATGTAATCCACTTTCAGCGGACGAAATTTTCTCCATCACCGTACCCATCAGCGTACGGTGTTCTTCTGAGATGGCCGCTCGCCCCACCAGCTCCCTCAGAATGTCCGACCGCATACCAGACGCTGGGGACTTCGGGTGTCTATGGGATTATCTTCTGGCCTCACCGGATCCGGAGAGGCCCTCCGTGACGACACTTCGGGGTCGCCCGCTTCTTGAGCGGAGGAGTCCGGGGGAGGCGTTTCGCTCTCCATCATCTCCGGAAGAAGATCCCCCGAAGACGAGCTCAGCTGAGATGGGCTAAGACCCGAACTGCAAGATATATGCGGCGGTTATTTTCTCGGAGGAAAGATGGTATACCTTCACTATTAAAGCATTTTTTGGATCACTTATGACTCGTGGGAGGGCTGATCCCCCCACGGACTTTGTGCGGCAAGAGCGCCCCCCGAGGCAGGACCCTCTGTGGGATACTTCTTCTCCCGTTTGGAGGCCTCGGCTTCCGGATCCTCGAAAGCAGTCCTCTTCCTCCCCCGGTTATCCTCCTTTATGGAGGCGCTCATTCCCTCGGTTGGAACTGGCAGCGATGGGGGCCCGCTTCCGCCCATATTATTCTCCCTGTATCTTCCTTCGAGGGCTCCAGGCAAGGTGCGAGCTCGAGCATCTTTTCCAAAACCGGATTTTCCAAACCCTCAGGCAGGGGGGCCGAACACCGAATCATCTTCGCCTTTGTTAGCCAGTCCTGGTCAAAGAGAGATCTCTCAAAAATAACTTCATGAATAAAAGACGGTGTGTTCGGCTAGAGGATTTCTTACTTGTTCGGCGTCCCGGTTACTGCTCAGGCCCACGTCCTTGGTAGTATCCGGACACTCTATTTGAGGTCCGAAGAATGACTTGTACATCTCCTTGTGCATCAGGCCAAGGAAACTTTGAATGGCACGCGGTCCTTCTCGGTTGAACTCCCACAAACGAAGGGGCCGGCGTTTGCAAGGCTGGACTCGACGAACCAGCATAACTTGCATTACCACAACCAAATTAAAATCTCCCTCGAAAAGAACTTGAATGCGGCTTTGCAGTATAGGCACGTCCTTGGCTGGACCCCAGCTCAGACCACTGCTAATCCATGACATCAGTTGTGGTGGGGGGCCCGAGCGGAAAGCGGGGGCAGCCGTGACGTAAAACCACTCCTGTTGCCATAATTCGGACACCTCTGGAAAAGAACCTTTCAGCCACGGAGCTCCTACCATCCTTCCTATTGATGCGCCTCCGCACGCTGCATATTGCCCCTCGATCATCTTTGGCTTCACTTCAAAGGTCTTGAGCCATAGGCCAAAGTGAGGGGTAATGCGGAGGAAGGCTTCACACACGAAAATAAATGTCAAGATGTGGAGAAAGGAGTACGGAGCTAGATCGTGGAAATCTAGCCCGTAATAGAACATCAAACCCCTGACGAAGGGATCCAGAGTGAGGCCTAGGCCTCGGAGGAAGGGGGAGACGAACATGACGTTCTCGTCGGGTTCGGGAGTGGGGACAACCTGCCCTCGAGCAGGCAGCCCATGCAAAACCTCGGCGGTCAGGTATCTGGCCTCCCTCAACTTCTTGATATCCTCTTCCGTGACGGAGGAGGGCATCCACCGACCTTGAAGGCTGGATCCAGACATGATTGAAGATCCGGAGCACCTGACCTGGGCTTTGGGTGTTAGAACTCGAGGCGGGGGAGGGGTTCGATTGAGCACGAGAGGGAAAAAGCGAAAACCTTGTCCCTTTATAAAGAGGGTGAATATCAAGCGTCCTCTCCGTAGCCGTTTGGGACTTACCTATAATCTAGGAGTCCTAGACATGGTTGGGTTACCCATGACCGTATTTATGAGAATCCCGTAATTGGGGGAACGCGATCTCTGCTTTGACAAGACGTGTGAAGAAACCGCCTCACGTTATGTGTGGAGCTGGTTGAAGAAAAACGGTTCGAATAATCACCGGGCCATGACATAACGTCGTGCTGCCAAAACAAGTCAACAAATTAGTTTGCGAAAATATTATTCTCTCTACGGTGGTATGTGGACCTTATTTTGCAGTGTCGGACACTATCCTTGTATTCAAATTCTTCCGTGGTGTATTTGGAGGTGGAACCCGCCTTGCAATGCCGAAGAAAATAATGCGTGCCGGACTCACCGTCATAGAAGCCTGGTTCAGGGGCTACTGAGGGAGTCCTGGATTAGGGGGTCTCTGGACAGCCGGACTATATCCTTTGGTCGGACTGTTAGACTATGAAGATACAAGATTGAAGACTTCGTCTCGTGTCCGATGGGACTCTACTTGGCGTGGAAGGCAAGCTAGGAAATAGATATGGATATCTCCTCCTTTGTAACCGACCTTGTGTAACCCTAACCCTCTCGGGTGTCTATATAAACCGGAGGGTTTAGTCCGTAGGACAACATACAATCATACCATAGGCTAGCTTCTAGGATTTAGCCTCTCTTGTACTACCCATATCATCAATATTAATCTAGCAGGACGTAGGGTTTTACCTCCATCAAGAGGGCCCGAACCTGGGTAAAGCATTGTGTCCCCTGCCTCCTATTACCATCCGGCCTAGATGCACAGTTCGGGACCCCCTACCCGAGATCCGCCGGTTTTCACACCGACAACAGGATTGGACAACATAAATACATTCATTCAAAAATGATGTCATTCAAACATTGGCCCTCTACAATGCGGGATCCTTTCAGGACATCATCAAAGTACCGCTCCGGCGTGCGATGCTCTTTTCCAGCGAGGGGGGGGGGTCCTCGGTTGCAAGCTTAACAGCGTCCATCTTCGCCCATTGCACCTTGTCGCAGGCGAAGGCCATCCGCGCACCTTCAATACAGGCCGACCACTTCACGGCATCAAGCCGAGGGCAGGCGCTGACCAGCCGCTTGACGAGACCGATGTAGCTATTGGGCATGGGTTCGGCGGGCCAAATACGGATTATCGAGTCCCTCATGGCCAATTCAGCCACCCTGTGTAGTTCGGTCCATTGCTTTAGCGGATTGCTGAGGGGCACAGGATGCTCTGGCACAACGTACTGCGACCAGAACAGCTTCTCCATTGAGCTCCCCTCTTCAGCTTGGAACAACTTCGCGACATCAGCAACACTCCATGGCAAGTCTGCAAAAACTCCTGGAGAACTCCAAATCCGGGTTAGAAACATATACATTTTCTTCACAAATTTGCTCTGCATGTTAAAGGCCTTACTAGCCGCAATTTGCTTTGCCTCTTGGATCCCCCGGACAACGCTTTGGGCTTCGGCCCGGGCTTCTTGCGCGCTCTGGAGTGCCTTAGCAAGTTCGGAGTTCTGCTCCGAACTCTTGTGCTCTAAGGATTCACATTTGCCTATGGCATCCTTGAGCTCCTGCTGGACTTCCTCCACTCGAGATTCATGTTTAAGGTGGTATGCTCACTCCATCTCTGCCTCCTTCCTAGCCTCGGCCGGCGCACTCTTGAGGGCCTCGACCTCAGATGTGTCAGCTGCAAACATAATTATGAAACTCATTAAGATACCACATCATAGCTGGCATCATTTCAAGACATGCTTCGGTACTATATAACTTGCTTTTCTTCTAGCTTCCGCCTTAGCATGGATGCTTCGGCGGCATGGGCAGCTGACACCTGCTTCGCAGCCTGCTTGTTCAAACAGATATGTGCGTTAGCCTCCTGCATGAGTTATTAGATCCTTTGTTCGGCTTTCTTTCCGAACACCGAACAGAGTCTTAGGGGCTACTATCTATACAGTTAAAAGACATTGTAAAGAACATACCTCAAAGCCTCTTAAAAGGCAGGTGTAAGCTTCGCTCAGTCCACTTTTCACGGACTGAACCTTTTCAGTCACCATACCCATAAGGGTACGGTGTTCTTCCACAATGGTGGCATTCTGAAGCGCTCTCACCAGAGTGTCCAACGCCTCCGCATTGATAGAGGACGCCGGTGTTTTAGGCACACCCCCTTCTTGTAAGGAGGGTTGCTCATCTGTCTCTGGAACCGTGTGGGTTTCCGGAGAAACATTTGGTTGTGGGTCAAACTGGACTTGGCCCCCGTCTCCTTCCTCCATGGGGGTCGGTTCCCCCATGTTCTTTGCAGCCTCTGGCACCTCTCCGTATTCCGCAAGGGTCCTTTGGGATGACACCTCAATGTTATCCACGGCAGGGGGGAGGAAGCTGGTGGAGGTGAATTTCTCTCCATCATGTTCGGATCCAGCGAATTCCCGGAAGAGGAGGATCGCTGGGGAAGGATCTTAACCGGACTACAGCATACAATTTAAAGGCATTACAACTATAATCCAAAAAAGCCAGAAATATATATACCTTTGAGTACTTATGATCCAGCCAGGGGCTTCGTCCTGGGGTGCCACTCGTCGGCGTCCGATTCAGAGTCATCCGTAAGGGACACCCTCCCTTTCTTGGACGCCTTCGCCTCTAGATCGGCGGAGGCTGCCCTCTTCTTCTTCTCCCACTTAGGGGGGAGTTGCTCTCTTCCTCCTCCTCTTCCTCTTGATCATGGGAGGAGAGGGTTCTGGTGTCCTCGGACATTACATCTGAAGCACCCTTACGGCGGAGGCCGCTCTTGGCCTCCTTGCCCTTCTCCTTGGCTTTCTTTTCCGGTGCCTCGTACAGCGCCGGGACTAGCATCCTCGTCAACAGAGGAATAGCTTCATCTTCGGGCAGCATGGGTGCTATCGTAGCCGAGGTCTTCGGTTGTCTCTGGCCATGACTTCTGGTTCTTGAAGAGAAGCTTCCACATGCCTTCGTGCTTCGTGCCGAAGAACCGCTGTAGGGTCCGGGGACCAGCCGGGTCAAACTTCCACATGGGCTCTTGACGCGCTTGACAGGGAAGTATCCGGCGGAAGAGCATCACTTGTATCATGCTGGCGAGGCTGGTATTTTTATCTACCATGCTCTTGATGCACTTCTCCAGCATCGTTACCACATCAGATGATGCCCAATCCAGTCCCTTGTTGAGCCAGGATGTCAGCTGCATTGGGGGCTCAGACTTGAACTCCGTGGGAGAAGCCCATGTGGAGTCACGGGGCTCTGTGACATAGAACCACCCCTGCTACCATCACTTCACGGTCTCCACGAAGGTGCCCTTGGGCCAAGTGACATTGGGCAGTCTGCTCACCATAGTGCCACCGCAATCCGCGTGCTGGCCGTCCACCACTTTCTGATTCACATTAAAGACCTTGAACCATAGGCTGAAGTGGGGGGAAACACGGAGGAAGGCCTCGCATACGACGATGAACGCCGAAATGTTGAGGAAATAATTTGGGGCTAGATCATGAAAATCTAACCTGTAGTAGAACATGAGGCCGCGGACAAAAGGATGAAGGGGAAACCTCAGTCCGCGAAGAAAATGAGGGATGAACACTACCCTCTCGACGGGCTTTAGAGTGGGGATGATCTGCTTTTTGGCTGGAAGCCGGTGGGCGATTTCCTTAGCTAGATATCCTGCTTCCCGGAGTTCCTTGATGTTTTTCTCTGTGACGGAGGAGTCCATCCACTTTCCCTCCGCTTCGGATCCGGACATGGCTGGAGTACTTTCTGGGAACGGAGTTGATCGAAGCTTGAGCGCTGGAGCTTGAGGGTGGATGGAATGAGGAAGGGGAAGGCGTGGGGTAAAAAGGGAGGAATCTTATCTCCTTATAAAGGCAGTGAATACCATGCGTCCCCCACGAGCCTTAAAGCTCACCTATTTCCAAGGGGTCGTGCGAAACGGCACGGTTGGGTTTCACATACCCGTATTGATGAGAATCCCGTAATAAGGGGGCACGATCTCTGCTTTTACAAGATGTGTTGTCGGTGGTTGCGTCTCGAAACGTGAAATTGGAGGCCGAAAAACGGTTTCAAATAATCGAATGGCCGGGCGTAACGTCACACCAGTGAAATTTTTGGAGGACCGAACTTATCTGTATTCTAATTTAGAGGTATGACTGTTGTACAGAGCCGAATATAGTACTGATGGTCAACTGCTTTGAAGAATTCTTAGGAGGAACCCACCTTGCAATGTTGAGGACAATTTGCGCACCGGACACATCGTCATTGAAGACTGGTTCAGGGGCTACTGAGGGAATCCTGGATTATGGGGTCCTCAGGTGTCTGGGCTACATGATGTGGGCCGGACAAATGGGCCATGAAGATACAAGATAGAAGGCCTTCCCTCGTGTCTGGATGGGACTCTCCTTGGCGTGGAAGGCAAGCTTGGCATGCGGATATGGATATTCCTTTCTCTGTAAACCGACTCTGTACAACCCTAGCCCCCTCCGGTGTCTATATAAACCAGAGGGTTTAGTCCGTAGAGATAGAGTGCTGTGTACGAATCAAGTGGTACAAATTGTCCTCCACGAACAAAAGAAAATTTGTCAACTGAATGATATGTCAACTATCTTTTATCTGTCCATGGTTTTCCTAGAATTATTTAACAAGTATGCATGTGCATAGGAAGCACATCACACATGACTAGATCACCATATCCACATAGAAAAAACCGTACCTCTACGCGATGCATGATCTTGAGAAACTTGTCCTTCCATCAAAGCTCGTACGGTTCTGGATGTTCTATCAATGGTAGGTTCAAAGCATCAACCATAGTCTGACTCACTAAATTCATACTGGAATGGCAATTCATCAACGTTGCATAACTCGCCAGTATGATGCGCACACGCGTAAAGCATTGGTACCAAGGCAAGGTACGCAATGGATCCTTCTCTGCCACCATCATCATTTGCGAACTACAATCTTTTCTCATGGTAAATAAATATCAATCGTGACTCCAAGAAACCAACTGTGTCGTGAACAACCTTTCTCTGAATACCACCTGATATATACCGAACCTCGATGGCAAGATCTGATCTGTTATTGCGGCCTGATTTTTTCACGACAGTCGACCACCAGTAACAAACTCTTGCCCGCACACATGATGTACACGAAGTAGATGGTTTGAACCTTGTGGCCTAGCATGAGAAAACCAATCTCGACGAAGGTACTCACGCACAAAACAATTTCCACGAATAGAAATCACAACACAGAGGTTTTCTAAAGATCCCTCCAAAACTTGATACGGGTGTCTACCCTGAAAAACATATCGAGTCTATTTCATAAAAAATAACCTCATTGTCCTCCTCACATAACTAAAAATAATTAGGCACATAAATATTTATGACATTTAGTTCATCAACCTTCTTCAAAGCTTCAGAAATACCGACGTTAGCGGTGGCTTTATCACTATCATTTGAACCTTGATTTCTAGCCTTCACCAAGTAGATTTCCACTCAAATACTCCGTCCACCATCGCCAAAGATGTGTGTGTGTGTGTGTGAGAGAGAGAGTTGGGTGTTGGGGAGAATATCATTTGAAGCACAAGAGCAAGGAGTTCAGCTTGAACACACCATCTAGCTATTACCTTTTGGAGAGTGGTGTCTCCCAAATTGGTTAGGTGTCACTTGGGAGCCTCCGACATGATGTGGAGTTGAACCAAGAAGTTTGTAAGGGCAAGGAGATCACCTACTTCAAGAAGATCTACTCGAGTGAGGAAAGTACTTCGTGGACGATGGCCATGGTGGGATAGACAAGGTTGCTTCTTCGTGGACCCTTCGTGGGTGGAACCCTCCGTGGACTTGCGCAGTCGTTACCCTTCGTGGGTTGAAGGCTCCACCAACGTGGATGTACGATAGCACCACCTATCAGAACCATGCAAAAATTCTCCACATCTCCATTGCTTTTGCACTTTCCAATTCTTATCCCTTTACATTCTTGCACTTGCATGCTTTACTATTTCCACTGCCCATACTCTTGCTATGCTTGTGTAAAATGTATTGTGTGCCCATTAACATGTGCTAAACTCGACCTTAACTTAAAGAATCTTAGAAACTGCCACTTTTACTAGTTAAGGGTCAAATCACCCCCTCTAGACCCCTCTTCTCAATCTTTCAGTAGTGTTTGTAGCCGAATAATTGCCACCGGCGGCTGTGTCAACCTCGATCTCGACAATGTGGTGGACAGGTTCAAGCACAGCCTTGGCGGAGTTGACATCCCTGATGAAGTAGAACATTGCCAAAGTGATATCAAGAGCCTCTCAGTGCCAGCGGCTGCATGAGCGGAGACGGGTATCGTAGCCGCGGGTTTGGACACTCAGAATGAACGGCCGCCAGGTTGCTATGCTGATCATGGAGTCCGAGAAGACCATCGTTGGAAGGCTGCCAGCTCAGCCTTTTAGCCTATATTTTATTATAATTCTATTAAAATGTCGCATATCGACATTTGAAGTCACTAATCATATGTAGGTTGTTTGTGTTTTGGGCGTTGCCGCACACAGAATTTTAAATTATCCTGAATATGTAAGACAATTATTAACCGTTGCGATTGTAAATTTGCCTCAAAGGCGAGCAGAGCGCGCTTAGGGACACTAGAGCGGAGCCCACCACGGGTGCCACAACGGCGAGCAAAGTGCGCGGACGGACGTGAGCAGAGCTTGCTATGGCCGCCTCAACGGCGAGCAACCAAACCAGCATATTACAATTCTAGTCAACCTTCTGGCACCGCGTGGGAGGCCCGATGGCTCATCTATCAGACACGATGGTGATATTTGGACCGTGTGTGATAGTGGGCAGACATGTACACATCCGAGAATGCGGGCCCACATACACCATCCGGGAACCATTTCAAGCTTTGAGCCCAAGACCATCAATAAACTTTGAGCTTGTTTCCCGTCACATTCCAGATTACCACGCAATAAGTAATTACAAATAGGTTCACAACGATCAAACCTAAATGTGTTCACACTTAGCACTGGGCTATAAAAACTACCCACTCGGAAATTACTTCAGATTCCTCGGATCTCCACATTCCTTTCCTCATCACCAAAAAATATGTCTTTCCTATCAAGTCATTCTTCCATGACCGGTAGGAGGAGTTCTGGGTCGACATATAACCAGGGAGCAAAGACAAAGGCCGCAGAAGCACTAGAGAGGTGACGCCGCTATGCGGCGGCCATAGTGGAGATGTCCTGGCGCACCATGGAGCCATCGAACGAGCCCTCATGTCTTGGGGAACGTAGTAATTTCAAAAATTTCCTACGCACACGCAAGATCATGGTGATGCATAGCAACGAGAGGGGAGAGTGTTGTCCATGTACCTTCGTAGACCGAAAGCGGAAGCGTTAATCAACCCCGAGTGGATGACATGTGGGACCCGCACTGTTAGTGACACAATTAAAGTTAAATAACCCCTGTTAACCCCTGAGTCAATGACAGGTGGAGCCCGCCAGTCAGTTTTGACTTTGGTTAATGCTGACGTCACCGTGACTTAGTGCTGACGCAGTAAAGTTTTTCTGGAATTTAAAATAAATCAGAAATGATTTATGAATTCCAGAAAATAACCAAAACTACTAAAAATCATAGAAAATCAACTGTAACTACAAATGAAATAATTTATATATGAAAAATGATCAACAAAATTCAATCTATCCATCTGTACCATTTTCACGCATGTTAGAACAACTTATGGCTGATGTTTAGGACAAATCATATAAAGGGCATTTAAACCTTCACATATGGAGTTTGAATTTGAATCTTGGATTCAAACCAACCTCATTTAACCTGTTGCTAGTTACATTAGCTCAAATCACAGCATATTGACATGTCATGATCATGCATCACATTGTTGCATTGATTGTGTTCATTCTCTGTTGTCGGTGGTTGTTCCCCCTCGGTAGACGTATGTTCTGACGATGAGTTCGATGACATCGATGAAGAGCTATACTATCTTCAGAAGTGCCAGGCAAGAAAAACCCCCTTGTTCATTCCGATACAATCCCACTCTCTCGCTCCTGCTCTCTTTTACTGCATTAGGACAACAACGATTCAACTGTTACATGCTGCGGTAGTTGAACCCCTTTCCTCTGCATGACCTGTCATTGCCACAGTAAATAGATGAAACCCACTAGTATGAGTAGGAATTGTTTGATCCCTGATGTGCCTACTCATTCATGCTTGTTTGTCATGCCTGCTATGGCTTAGAGTTGTGTTAGGTCTGATTCATCGGGGGTGAATTGGAAAGTTGTGAACGTGTCCTACTGTTGAGAGCTAAGTGTGTGAACACGATTTGGTAAAGGTAGCGGTGAGAGGCCATGTAGGAGTACATGGTTGGTTGTCTCACTGTGGCCATCCTCAAGAACTGAGTTCTGTGTTTGTGATCCATGAACAGTTACTACCACACATTGGGCTCCGGGCGCTCCAAGCTCTCTCGACTTATTAATAAACTTGATCTCTGTCCTAGAGTTGCAACTAGTTTTTGGTGTTTGTAGGTTGTGTTAGTAGTCTACCAAGTGGCACCTGGTACAGGTGGGCTTGGGACAGACTAGGCATAGTGGCCCTGTGTACCAAGTGGCACCCGGATGGTGGGCTTGGGAACCCTGTACACATTGTTTGGGGCCATGAGCGACACCCCGGCCGGACCTCCTTGCGGATGGAACCCGAATAGGCGATAAACCTGGACTAGAGACTTGTGTGGTTAGTTAGGTCGTGGCCAACTCCCTCACCAGGCTTCCGCTTGAAGGTTGCCGAGATACACGATGTGTACATGGTGGTAAGTGGCGAGAGTGTGTGTGAAGAAGTACACCCCTGCAGGATTATCATTATCTATTCGAATAGCCGGATTCCTCAGATATGGAAACTTGGACCCCTTGCATAGTTCATAGACAAGTGAAAGTGGTTACTCTAAAATGCGCAAGATAAGTGTGAGTGCTATGGATGGCGTTCTCGCAGGGAGGCGGGAGCGGATCCATAGTGGAGTATTGATATGGTGAATATGTGGACTCGTGTGTGCCACCTCAAAAAGTTACTTGCAGTCGTAGTTCAGGATAGCCACTGAGTCAAAGATGGCTTGCTGCTGTTAAACTCCACCACCCCCCTTTTTGTTGATAATGATGCATATGTAGCTAGTTCTGATGTAAGTCTTGCTGGGTACATTTGTACTCACGTTTGCTTAATTTATTTTTTGCGGGGAGACTTCCGTCTCGCTAGTAGTTCCACGTGGACTTCGACGTTTAGCTTGATACCTCAGCTATGATCTTGTGCCCTCGGCAGGATCTGGTAGATAGTCAGGCTTCTTAGCCTTTTTCATTTGTAGAAGTCTGTACTCAGACATGTTAAGCTTCCGCATGTGCTTTGACTTGTATGCTCTGAATGTTGGGTCCTGAGACCCATGTTTGTGATATCTCGCTCCTCGGAGCCTAATGAATAAAACTTGAGTCGTAGAGTTATGTTGTGATGCCATGTTGTATTTACACATATCGAGCATATTGTGTGTATGATTGAAATTATTGGTATGTGTGGGATCCGACATCCTAGTTGTTCATCACTGGTAGCCTCTCTTATGGGGAAATGTAGTCTTGTGCTTCCATGAGCCATAGTAGTCTGATACAGCCCGGTTCACCGGAGTCCTGCTAGCCCAGCACTACTGCTCCGGAACACTTGACTGGCCGGCATGTGATTCACTTTGTTCATGTGTCTGTCCCTTCGGGGAAATGTCACGTGGTGACATCCGGAGTCCTGCCTAGCCTGCTACAGCCCGGGTTCCCGGAGTCCTGTTAGCCCAGTGCTACAGCCCGGATTCGCACGCTGCTGACCGACATGTTGTTGATTGATGTATGCCTGTCCCCGTAAGTTAGTGCCACTTTGGGTTCACGACTAGTCATGTCGGCCCAGGTTCTTTGTCATATGGATGCTAGAGACTCTATCATATACGTGAGCCAAAAGGCGCAAACGGTCCCAGGCCATGGTAAGGCGACACCCGTGGGAATACCGTGCGTGAGGCCGCAAGTTATATGAGGTGTGACATGGAATCGGAGTCCTGACACATCTAGGTCGTACTGCGGTAGTGCGAGGCGTGCTAGCTGCCGGTGCAGCATGCACTCACCTTGCGGGCCAGTGTGCTGTCGGCACTGCTCGCGGATTCACCTCCGAACACCGGCGATCGAGCGACGAGGGGCCCTGGTGGACTTCGCCCAACGTACACCGATCTCGAGCTATAAAATGACCGAGGTGCTCCTTTCTTCTTCCTCACACCTGGCCTCGCCTCTCCTTCTCCTTCCTCCTCCTCCATTTTTGTTTGCAGGAGCTCGAGATGAGGCTCTAATGGCGGAGGTGATGTTGGAATGGTACATGATCCTGGTTTGCGGAGGGTTGGCGGCATTGCTGGGGTTCTCTGTGCTCCTGTGCGTGATGATCCTCGATGATCGTCGTGATGCTGCCGCTCGAGTGTTAGCTCTTCGTGGTGGCGGTGATCATGAGGATTAAGTGTGATGTCGGGTGCTAACTGTTGTCAGTGCTGGAGACAACTTGCACCGGAATGATTACCCACTAATCTTTCCTTCAGAGAATGTGGTGTGCTAGAGTGGGATCATTTAGGTTCAAAATGTGCACGTGGATTTGAAATTAGTGCACGTGGTCGACTGGTTGTGGTTGTGAGTCTGCTGTCATGGTGCTGCGTGAATAAAAACCTATGTCGTGAAGAGATATATGCCGCAACAACTCAAGGAAAAATCTCACTTCCGAATTTACCGAGAGCGACGACGGTTAATCAAAATTAACAGCAGTAAAAACTACTTCACATTAATTGAATCCAATTATTTAATTCGTCGCACAAATTTAGGATACCACGCATAAGTTGCAACACATAAACAAAGGTTGGGACAATAAACGTAGCAGTGACGCCTATAATGAAAAAGGCAAATAGACAGGGTCCTGAGAAAACGTCTCTGGTACTGGGGCACACTCTTCTTCTATCGGGGGAAGTGCATTGACTAGTCGATGAATGCGTCTCTCTTGGTCGGGCCTCAGTGGTCTGCCGATGGCGATCTGAGGATTTAAATCAATGAGGCTCTGGAGATAACCCATTACTCGCTGGGTCAAACGCTCTTGAGCAATAACATATTGGGCAATGTTGGCCAGTACTGGGTCTCTCTCAATTCGTCCACCGGGAAACGATGCTACTTCTCCGGATGCTGCACGACTCGGGAAGTAATAATACCCTCGTTACCACGAATCGAAGGCGAGTAAGCACTTCATACGCAGCAGCTTCTATGGCCATTTGCGGAGTCGACATAGATTTTCCCACGAAGGAGACTTCCGTTGGGTCTTGGTTTGGGTTTGCGGGAGGGAGGTGCACTACTGCCCAATACTTCGAGGTGGATGGGGTGATCCTCGATTTGAGCAACTCGTACTGGGGTGGATGGGTAGAACTCATTGTACTGCAGGTAAAATCCCACAATATTTTAACAAAGCTACCTAGGGTTGCATGTGGAGTTCTCGGATAAATACTAGGGCTCGTAATGGCAAAGAAATGGTTGTGAGGGTTGTGCACGAGGAAAGGGATGCTTGGTAAGGTCACGACGTGGCCTTTTATATAGCATCTGGGCTGGGTCATTTATCACGGTGAGGGGCAACTAGTTTGTCGGTTCTGCTCTATGGGGCCGGGGTTAATGCCACAGATACACATATCTCACAAAAGTGACGTATTACTGTGGGTGTCGTCGGGGGTGGTTTTTGGAAGCTACGCCCGGAATTAAAAATGCAATTGTACACCAACATACTTATGCATGGCTACTATTTAAAATAGGGGCGCACAAGCAGACATCATTTAATTATGGTGATACTAGATCACACAATTACAGGGCGTGGACATACTAAGACTCGGTACTACTCGAGTGACTTAGTCTACCTCGTTTGTATCTAAGCATGGCTACTTGAGTGCCTTGTGGACGTCGAGGCTTCTCAACGGGTTCCACCGTCGGGGTTAGCTGGAGGGGGTTGAGGAGTTGCAGGGTCGGGGTAGCGATGATGACCATCTCAGGGGTTGTTGGCCACGATCCTGTTGGACCGTGTTCCCAAAAGTCGACGAAGCACTTCTGGAGACACCAAAGTGTTTTGGTCGATGGCTGGGGCAGACCTCAAGGATTCGATTGGTTGTCCGAACAGCACGACTGGGTTATCGGCGTCAGGCTCATCCCCTCCTCTTGCCGGGCTCGGCAAACCAGTTCCCCACGAGCTGCGATCAGATCAAGGGTGATTTGATCGAATAGTTCCTCTAGTGCACTTACATAGCGCACCAGATGCAACAATGCAGGATCCGTCTCGTGATCTCCGTTGGCAACTTGGGGTGGCCTAAAAACCCGTCACGGCTGGGGTAGTAGTAGAACGAGCGACAGTTAACCCTGGGCGACAAGTGCCAGAGTTGAACTATAGCCTCTCGAGCAGCTAGTTGGATGGCTTGTGGCTCAAAGGAAGTTGCCTTTCCGGTGAACCGGTAGGGGCATTCTGGCGATAGACCCCTACCATAGACGTGCACAGTGGCCCAAAATTGACGGCTCTCACCGCTCATGGGTCCTTGGTACACAACATATTCTGGGGGCTCTTGTAATGCAAAGGCACGGCGGGTAAGGTTTGCTAGCACGGTCACAAAACCTCCAAGGTTGGTTGCTGTGACCTCATTGTGCACAACGGGGCCAGGAATTTTAGCTTGGTTTTGGCGTAGAGGTTGTTCTCTGCTGGGTTGTGGCTAGCGTTCCCTTTTTATAGAAAAAGGGGACGGAGTCTTCCTTCGCACGCTTGCGAATGAGACATTTTAGGTGTCGGTCACTGGCGCGTGATCGACAGGCTAGGCTGATAGGTTGGGCACCGACTACCAAAAGGTGTCGGGGTCAATGTGTGGCTATCTTACACGAGAAGCTTGGCCGGGGTTAGGTTAAGGTCTGGTGGGTTGATTTACCTAGGTTTATTGACCTGGCCAAGATAGGATTAGCCAATGGTCAGCCTGGCTCTGATACCAAGGTTGTCAGGACCGGGTTTTCAGGATATTAATTTCCCAGAAAATGGCCCTTGTGCTCACCAGCCCCAGGATTACTGTTAGCTAATGAGACACCAACTTGACACAGAAACTCTAAGCAAAATACAAAATGTGTAGTACAAGACCATCCTGGCCTATGAGTACAACAAATGGTTTCTAGTGGTTGATGGCGGAAGCGGTTTGTGGTTCATCAGTGTCTGTGGGACTCCATTTCCCACAGCAACAGCTGACCTAGATAAATCCTATCTTCGTGAGGCTTCTATCACCATTGCGTAGGTTCCGAGGCTGTCATCGCAATGCTCCTCTTGACGCAAGAAATCTGTCCAAGACAATAGCCAGGGACAAGCCAGTGAGTACTTTGAATGTACTCGCAAACATTATGAACACATGTATAATATAACAAATGGTAATAGTGCTTAGAGATATTCCATGATCACAGCGTTAGTCATGAAATAAAAATCCATGATGCACGCAAGCAGGTTATTCATGTAAAATATGAATATGTAGTTAGAGAGTAGAATTAGAATGCACCGATCGGATGTCTGAAGCGACGCCTCGAAAGGATAATAATATAAAGCATGCCTCAGTCGGGCGTCTGAGCGACACCACATAAAGGGCTTATAAGTAAATAAATAACAAGCATGCCATAGTCAGGTGTCTTCGCGACACCACATAAAGGCCTTATAAGTAAATGAATAACAAGCATGCCACAGTCGGGCGTCTCCGCGACACCACATAAAGGTCTTATAAGTAAATGAATAACAAACATGCCACAGTCGGGCGTCTCCGCGACACCACATAAAGGGCTTATATGAGAACAATCACAGTGAATATCCAGGAGGTAGAACCGTCCCAGGGATATTCAAATAATGTAAATGGTTAGTCCATAATAACAGTAATCATAATCATCATGAGTCACAACTCGTGTTCCATGTTATGGTTTAGCAATCTTTCCTCCGAAGACTGACACTTGACCCATCCCAGACTATAGTCCTTAACCATGGACACGGCTATTAGAATAGATATAATCTCTGCAGAGGGTGTACTCTTTACCCACGAGTAACAGATTCCTTTTGTCCATCGGGACTAATTCCCTCTACGGTCTTTTAATTGAAAACACACCTGACCGCACACACCAGCCTAACTTACCGGTGTCTGGAATCACCCACGACACCCGTTAAGCAAAACTCTAAGTGGGGAGGCTACAACCTCGAATAGAATGGGATCACAAAATTTATAACGCGCGCAAACTAGGGGAGCTACCCCCTTCGGCTCCAACCAAAAACACCCATGCCCCCGGACCAGGTGGCATGCCTACCGGATGCAGCCGGTATCTTCCACCATGGCCTCTCTGTACTGTGTGTGCTAGGAAGGGGTTGACAACTTACTAAACCGTACCCTACCTATGGCAGGGACGAGTGGTAGTACGAAACAAGTATGGGGGTTACTGGAACAAGACTCGGTGTATGGTCGACTCAGGAGTTTAAAGCATTTCCTGCATGATAAGCATAAGAAATATATTTCACACCAATCAGACAGAATCACCACTCATCATACCTCGCCATGCCTTAACGAACAGAACCGTCTCGACGAAGAACTAGAGACAAGCTCGTGTCTACCCAAGACAGAGGCTTTCCCGGATTCCCTTCGGTAGGCATAAACGGCATACGAGTGTGATTACTATCAGAAACATATCAAATTCCAACAGCACGGAATCATCGATATGCACTCATGAGTATGATCATGACACCACATATAATACCGAATACTTCATGTCAAGGTGGCATCGTATTTGGATCAAATGACACACAACAAATATTATGTCGGGGTTCAGAATGCTTACCTTCAAGAGTATGCAAGTGGGAGTGCACTTTTGAAAGTTGCTTCCTTCTTCAAAAATCATATTTTAAGAAAATCTAAATTAACACATAGTTTCAAAATAGTACAAAACAGTTGCTTTTAAAATTTTCAAATAAATATGAAAAAAACTAGACAAAATTTGAGAAATAACAGAAAAAGAATCAAGTCAATTGGCTTATATTTAAAAAGTTATAGCCAGTCAAAGTTTAGTCAAAAATCTGTTTTTAATAAAAAACAGAAAAAGAAAACGTTTCGGGGAGCTTACGCTTTTCTTTTAGCGAAGACGTAATCGGTGGAGTACGCTTCCACTTAAGCCACCGCGGGCCGTTGCTGTGTCGCTGACAGTGGGTCCCTTGGGCCCACTGGTCGGGTTTGACCAGTCGCCCGCGCCTCCTTCCTCCTCTGGCCGAGCAGAAGCGGGGCTTCGGCGATCGCCGTCGATGAACGGCGGCTCCCCACGAGGTCCCGAGGGCAGGGATGGATCCGCCAGTCCAGGGCAGTCCTCCCAGTGGTCGAAGGGCTGACGGGGACGAAGGGAGTCACCGGCGGAGAGCTCCGCGGCGGACGATGGCTATGGGGGGATTGGGGTCTCGAGCTACGGTGGCTCTCGATTGTGTTTGAGAGGTGGGGTGGCTCCGCAAGGTCGAGGGGGAGAGGATGGTGGTGCTAGAAGGACAGGGGAGGCCCTGCTCACGACGTTCGGCACCAGAGCGCGGCGGCAGCCGAACTAATCGTGGACTGCTGTCGATTGCTGGCCGTGGGGGCTCTAGAGGGACGGCCTGAGGTTGCCTGAGGGTCTGGACGAGCTTGGGGGTCCCTATTTATAGCGGTTGAGGTCGGTTCCGACGGTGGCCGTGGATAGGAATGGTGAACCACTGTTCTATAGCCAGGGGGTGCGTGGCGACGACGGCCGCTAGCGGATGTGTGCGTGGATAAGCTCATGCTGCTCAGGGGCGAGCTGGCGCGCGGCTGTGGCTCGGGCGGTGCCGTCCATGGCAGGGGCGTGCTGTGCACGCCGGCGTGCCGCCAAGGGGCTCTGACGGCAGCGCTGTAGGGTGCCAGGGGTGGTTTGGAGGGTTCTGGCGAGTGGATGAGGACGAGGCGCGGCCCTGCGGGCGAGCGGAGGCCAGGGGCAAGACGCGGCGGCTCGGTTGCGCGCACGTGCAAAACGTGCGCTCTGGGCGCGCCCGGAGCACGCACGCCAGGCGTTTGACAAAATGACAACGCGTTCTAGGCCTCTTTGATGCCTCTGCAACTAAACAGAACTAGTCTAATGACTATATGAGTGCTAATAGACATGCTGGTAAGGCCATTAGAGCAACTTCCTAATGCAAGTCTAAAAGCATGCCAAAACTGGTCATGCTCCTAACCTGCTCGACAGAATGCCATGGGCATCTAGGCATCTCTAGTGGTATCCAAAAACTCCAGATCATAGTCTCTTTAGATGTAGGTGATGGTGGCAAGGTTAGTTTGGCAAGACCAGAAACTTGTTAGTGCAAGTTTTTGAGAAAACCAAATCTGGACAGAAAATGAAAGGCATTATTGCATGGACCAAAAATACTCCAATTGGGTCCAATCTCCTGGACTTAGGGGTTTGGTATGGTGGTTTACAAGAAGGAGAAAGATCAAGGGCAACAGGGCAAGATAAAATGTGAATGCAGTGCAAAGCACTAAACTGGACCAGAATGAAGATGAGGATGTTTTGCTCAAATTTTTCAAAGAACACCAAAGGGTTTTTGCATAAAGTTGAGTTATATACTCCTACTAACATCTCCCAACTTTGGTGGAATTTTTAAAGGAATATTTAAATAGGTTGCAGTGCAAACCACAAACTTATCCACATCTGAAAACTTGAGGTAGGGCTCAAAATTTCCAAATGACTAAAAGAGGTTTTTGCATAAAAGTGATGTGGGAACATCACATGACATCCCCAATTTTTGGTGGGGATTTTAAAGGAGTATTTGAAAGGGTTGTAGTGCAAATGGAACCCTAAAACTTATGAAAACCCATTTTTAAAGAAATAAAGCTCAGGAAAAATAATTATAGAAATAATTCCACTGATAAAAGAAATGGTCTTGGAAAGATATACAAGTCCAACAATATTCTGAAAGGTTTTCAGTTGGGGTGAAAACTCCACAATATCAAAGAAAAGAGTAGTTCTGAAATCAAAAGATAAATCCAGAAAATAAAAATTTAATTTACCATGGCAAAATTTCAATTAATAAATCATGGTTAAAATTTTGGGGTGTTACACCTGCTTTTACGCGAGAGCTGCGACAAGTCTGTTGGCCGCCCGTTCGCACGTTCAAGCCAGAGAAACCTGAGAAGTACGATGGGAGGCTGAACCCGGCAGAGTTCCTGAGCATCTACACCATTGCTGTTTAGGCTACCGGGGGAAGAGATGAGTAGGTGTTCGCCAACTACTTCCCTTTGGCCCTCAAGTACAATGTGAGGTCTTGGCTGATGCACCTACCGGAGAACTCCATTTTGTCATGGGCTGACCTGTGCCATGAGTTCATTGGCGCTTTCACTGAAGGTCATCAGGAACCCGGCAGGCCCAGCGATTTGCAACTTCTCCAGCAAAAATAAGGAGAAACCCTCTATAAGTATTTACAGAGATTCAACAAAGTTCATAGGAATATCCCAAATATCCATCTGGCAGCCGTATAGCTGCCTTCGAGTCCAATGTGCGCAACCATCATATCCATTCCAATATGAATGTGTGGTTGCCCAAGACTTTGAAGGAGCTTTACACATTTGTGAATAAGTGTGCTCGGATGGAGGAGGGAAGGAAGTTTCCCAGAGAGGAAGATTGCACCAATGTTGATTCAGAGGATGATGATGAATCAACCAGTCAGAAAAAGAGCAAGAAGCGATGTAAGAAGCGGAAAGATAAAGCAGTGATGACCGTTGAAGGATCGGGTACGCCTAATACTGGCAAGAAGGCCAAAGCTGAGGTCCCCGGCAAGGAAGCTGTCATGTGCACTGATTGTAAGGAAGCCGCTACTGCTGAGAAAGCCGGGAAGGGTGATGGGTCATATTCCAAGATTCATCAAACCAAGGGCCACGACCTTCAAGAGTGTCATCAGGTAGAGCAACTCGTCAAGAAACAGAGAGCAGAGTATGAGAAGCAGGATAAGGAAAAGGTTCAGAATGTTGCTGGCGGTAAGGGCCGAGGTGGTGAAGTAAACCGCCCCGGAAAACCCTTTTGGAACCAAGGAAAGCCCGCCAATGGTCAAGAGAAAGCAACCTGTGATGACGAGAGTGATGGAGGGGATGAAGAGGAAACCATTAAGCAGGAGTTTAAGAAGGCCACATATGCCCTATGCATTATCGGAGGTGCATCTCTTCATGCTTCTCACCGCCAACTCAAACAGTGGGAAAGAGAGGTCAATATCCTGGAACCAGCGCCAGAGGCCCGAAAACCGCTCAAATGGTCCCGTACATCCATCATCTACGAGGAAGACCATCCTAGCCGTACCACTGCGGTAGGGTGTTTGCCGTTGTTGGTCTCCCCAAAAATTCGCAACCTCAAGGTCACAAAGATGCTAGTGGATGGCGGGGCCAGGTTGAATCTGATTTCCCCGACAGTTATCGGTAAGCCTCAGATAGCAGAAGAAGTGCTAGAGGTTATAGGCACGTTTCAAGGACTGAATCCCGGCAAGAGTCATCCTAAGGGGAAGATCACGTTGCCGGTAACGTTTGGAGGAGAATTGAACTACCGGACTGAGGGGATTGTGTTTGATGTGGTTGATCTCCCCCTACCACACAATGGGATTCTTAGACGCCCGGCTCTGGCTAAATTCATGGCTACGTCACACTATGCCTACAACACATTGAAGATGCCTGGGCCACTGGGATTCATTACCATCCCATCAGATGAGAAGGATGTGATCATTTGTGTGGACAAGATGTACCGCGACACGGTCATGGCAGAGGCAACAGCAGCTGTAGCTCCCGCCAAGGGAAGTAAAGGACAGAAGAGAGATTGTAGGGTCTTCGGCAAAGAGTCCGGGAAGCGTGCCCCCACTGAGTGCATGACACTCGTTGGCGATGTGTCGGAGTGTTCTAACAACAAGAGATCCAAGGCCGCTGCACCCCTAGTGAAGAAGGTCCCAGTAGGGCTAGCTGGCGTGGATGGTACTTTTATGATCAGCGCCACCCTCGATGACAAATAGGAAAGCACGCTCGTTGCCTTCCCACGGGCGAATATCGATGTGTTTGCCTGGCAACCATCTGATATCCCCGGTATTCCCAAGGAGGTAATCGAGCACCACCTTGCTGTCTGCCCACATGCCCGACCTGTCAAACAGAGAGTCCGGAAGCAGGCCTTGGAGAGGCAGCAGTTTATTGCAGAAGAGATCAAGAAGCTTGAGGCAGCCGGTTTAGTCAGAGGAGTATTGCACCCCACGTGATTGGCAAATCCAGTGGTAGTCCGGAAGGCTGACAGGAGGTGGAGGCTTTGCATAGATTTCACATATCTCAACAAGGCTTGCCCAAAGGACCCATTTCCCTTGTAGCGCATCGAACAGATTGTGGACTCCACTTCAGGATGTGATTTGCTCTCCTTTTTGCATGCATATTTTGGGTATCACCAAATCTTCATGTCCAAGGAAGATGAACAAAAGACGACATTTATCACTCCTTGTGGTACGTACTGCTTTGTTCGCATGCCATTCCGATTGAAGAGTGCCGGATCCACTTTTGCAAGGGTAGTCCAGATTGGTTTTGGGCCATAGTTGCACAGAAACATAGAAGCTTGTATGGATGATATTGTGGTCAAGACCAAGGATAAGGCCACCCTTATTCAGGATTTGGAGGAAACATTTGCCAATCTACACAAGATCAATTTGAATCTCAACCCGAAGAAGTGTGTGTTTGGTGTTCCCTCGGGCAAGTTGCTTGGTTTCTTTGTATCCCATCGCGAGATCAAAGCCAACCCCAACAAGATCAAGGCCATTGAGCAGATCCAGACGCCAAGGACAGTTAAGGATGTGAGGCGCCTGACAGGATGTGCTACCGTGCTAAGCAGATTCATTTCTATGTCTACCGAGCGCGCCCTGCCATTCTTCAAGACTTTGAAGAGGACTGGCCCTATGAAGTGGAACCCAGAAGCAGATGCATCTTTGCAAGGGTTGAAAGATTACTTGTCCTCTATGCCTACCTTGGTTGCTCCTAAACCCCAGAAGTCATTGTTGCTATACTTGGAGGCAACCAACCAAGTGGTCAGTGCATCCCTGGTAGGGCAGCGAGAAGTGGATGAGGCAGAAAGTGAACAGAGACTGGCAGGATCAGAGAAAGATCAGGACAGCAATGAGCACGACAACAATAGCAACCCTAGGGACGCGGCAAGGAAGAAAGTGGTGCAATGTCCAGTGTACTTTGTCAGCTCCTTATTCCAGGGGGGCAGATCAAGGTACTCTGGCTTACAGAAGTTGATATTTGGCCTCATCATGGCCTCAAGGAAACTTCGCCACTACTTCCAAGCCCATGTTATCACGGTTGTTACCCGTTTTCTGTTGCAGAATAGTGGAGTGGGCTTTGATGTTATCTAGCTTTGGTTTGAAGTTTGAGAGCACATCAACTATTCAGAGTAGGGCATTGGCAAAGTTCATTTCAGAATGGACGCCAACCCCTGATGAGGAGGTGACAGAGACGGCTATCCCCGGCAAGGAATCACCCCAAGAATGGATTATGTATTTTGATGGTGCTTCTTCCCTACAAGGTGCAGGGGCTGGCGTGCTTCTTGTTGCCCCCTCTGGGGAGCACTTGAAGTATGTCGTCCAAATGCATTTTGCGCGGGAAGAAGTAACCAACAATATGGCTGAGTGTGAAGGGGTGGTTGCCGGGCTCAGGATTGCAGCCAAATTGATAATTAAGAAGCAGATCATTCGAGGAGATTCACAACTTGTGGTGAGACAAGTCAACAAGGATTATCAAAGTCAATTGATGGAGGCATACATCGAGGAAGTGAGGAGATTGGAGGAGCACTTTGACAGATTGCAAATAGAGCACGTACCCGGTGCAGAAAACAACATAGCTAATCATATCTGTCAAGGTGTGTTGCACAGAAGCTTCCTGTGGAAATAGGGACTTTTGTTCTCCATCTCACTCAGCCCTTCGTATCCCCAGCAACAATGGCCCAGAAGAGGAGAAAGTTGGGCTATGATAAGCCTCTCCCGGTAGAGCCGTCCGCTCCCGGCAAAGACCTGCCAGAAACAACTCCTCACAGCGTACCGGACCACGCCCTCCAGCCAGGTTCATGAACCCCGCGAATGAGGCTGGTGCTCCCGCAGCAGAGGTGCCGCTAGTCCTTGTTGCCGAGCCCCAGGTTCCCACTTAGGCAGGGCACATTGTCCGCTTTCTACAAACCGGAGAGCTTCCCGGCGACAAAGATGAAGCTGAAAAAGTAGCTCGAAGGGCCAGTATGTATCAGTTTGTCGATGACACTCTGTACAGAAGGAGGCCCAATGGTGTGAAATTGAAGTGTGTCTGCCAAGAAGAAGGAAAGGAACTACTGGCTGAGATTCACAGAGGAATGTGCGGCTCCCACATTGGATCAAGGGCATTAGTTGGGAAAGCATTCCGGCAAGGATTCTATTGGCCCACAGCCCTCCAAGATGTGGTCGAGCTAGTCACGACATGTTAGGCCTACCAGTTCCATTCCAAGAAAACACACTTGCCTTCCCAAGCTCTTTAAACAATCCCTCTATCATGGCCATTTTTGGTATGGGGGCTCGCTTCGGCCCCTTCCCTCGAGCAATCAGGGGCTTTGAATTATTGTTCGTTTCCATCTACAAGTTTACAAAGTGGCCGGAAGTGACTGTCCTGAGAAAGGTGATTGCTTAGTCAGCTATCATGTTCCTAAAAGAATTGATGTGTTGTTTTGGAGTTCCGGCAAGGATCATCACTGATAATGGCATCTAGTTCACGAGCCACGCCTTCATGCAATATGTTCATGCCCTCGGATGCAACATCTCATTCGCCTCTGTGGCACACCCTCGGAGCAATGGACAAGCTGAGAGGGCGAACGCTGAAGTGTTTTGTGGACTCAAGACAAGAACTTTTGATACGCTGCAGAAGAACGACATGCGGTGGATTGAGGAGCTGCCGGTAGTTCTCTGTTCCCTCAGAACGACACCAAACTGAGCTATCGGGCAGACTCCCTTCTCCCTGGTATACGGGGCAGTAGCAGTTATCCCCACGGAACTCATTTACGGGTTGCCTCGAGTGCCTGCCTATGATGAAGTAGCGCAAGATCAGCACCGACGTGACGACGCTATCCTATTCGAGGAGAACCGTCTCTGGGCTACTATGTGTGCTGCATGCTACCAGCAAGCCCTGTGTCACTACCATGGTCGCATTGTTCATGCCCTGTGTTTTGAGGAAGGTGACCTTGTCCTTAGGTGTGTTAAGTTCGCAAAGGGTACACACAAGTTATCACCGAAGTGGGAAGGGCCTTACCTGGTAGTACGGGTCACTAGACCTGGCGCAATCCGTCTGGAGACCGGAGATGGCACTCAGTTGCAAAACTCATGGAATATTGAGCATCTCCGCAAGTTCTACCCACAAGGCACGGCTATCAGGCCCTGCCCGGCAGCGACCCTTTTGTACAGGCCTTGCCTCCGTTGCATGTAACCCCTTGTACAAAGCCGGGGCGATGACCCGTGCAAGAGAAAATAAAGAAGCGCTGTGGGGGGGGGCACCAAGATTGCATGCATGCATGAGCATTCCAAGATCATTGCATAGGCATTTCATGAGCATTTGCATATGCATATAGATAGGATCGCATCCTGCATTATTTCTCATTTGCATGAAGTTGCAGGTCCTGTTGTGGACTTGGCTTCGACAAATATTTGAGAAGATTGCCCGGTACAGCAGTCCCCGGCAAGCCAAGCAGATAAGTTCCATCTCCTGTCCATTACTGTTTTGTAAGGCTATAACTTCGCATGAGAAAACCTCACCTCTCTTTTGAGACTTAGGTGGTCCCATCTATGACTCGAACGCTGCTTCAGTTAGTATGGTCGCAGTGGCCTTTGGAAAAAGGGAGTTGACAGGGGCTGGTCCCTCTATCTGTTCCCTGGCAGACGCGCTCTCTGGCAAACAAGAAGGGTACCGGCATGATAGCTTGCTGGGGAAAACTCATTTATTTATATTAAATAGGCATCTCACCTTTGCATGGACATACACATGCATGGGTTCCCGGCAAGGCTCATCTTTTTCCATTGATATGCTAATACAAGTACAAGCGTTACAGAACACAAACATGGGCTAGAGAGATTAATTTATTTGAATTAAAATTTGGCAATCGCCTATAAATTTAAGATTGAAAAAAGATAAGTGTTCTGTAAACTCCTCTCCCTGTCCCTCTTGTCCCAGGTAGTGTGGTGGGAAGAGAGGGAGAGCGGGATGTACACAGCCACCACGCCATCCCGATCCTGTCAAGACCCGCCCAACACAGCCTAACAAGGTCGGGGAGTGGCGAGGCTACGAAGGAGGAAGACGTGCGAAGCACCTCAACAGCCCCTGATCACCACCTCTAGGGCTGAACAGTGGGCTCCAACATAGGCACCGGCAGAGGAGGATGTCGGCATCTAGCTAGAAGGTCCCTTTGGGGAGGCGGAAGCACCAGGGGAACGAGCCTTTCCCCGGCAATCGAGAAAACGGTGATGACGGTGTCGGGGAAAGTGGGGGAGAGTCAGGCAGGCGGGCAACGGGTCACCAGTACAAGACAAATGCGTCGATGTGGTCGTGCTCCTACTGGGTGGCCTACCTCCCATCTTCTCCTACTCCCCTGGCTTCGTCTTCATCAACACCGCTCCACGGGAAGGCCGGGACTCCATTCCGGCACCTCCTCGGGAAGACGGCGAGCGACCAAGACAGCCAGGGGACTAGAGGCGCGCTGTGATACGTCCATTTTACTATTACTTATGATGTTTTTATCCATAATAAAGCTTTTGGCGTAATTCTAATGCCTTTTCTCTCATATATGCAAGGTATACACCAAGAGGGAGAATTCTGGCAGCTCGAAATCTGGACCTGAAAAAGCTACGTTAGGCTACCTATTCTGCACAACTCCAAATGAGCTGAAACTTCACGAGGATTTTTGATGGAATATATGAGGAATATTGGGGCCAATAAGTACCATAGGGGGCACACCAAGTATATGAGGAATATTCGACACTCTTACATATCAAAAAAAATCTATAATTGATCCCCTATACTTTAGGTTCATCAAGGCTATTTTCTGGCACCGTTGCTGGGGAGCTAAGCGCCTTTGGTATGTGGAATTTGGTAAGGAAACATTTATATAGTGTGCTGAAATTTATTGCCATTTGTTACTATGGAAAAAAATCCTTGGAGGGGTTCGTTCGGGGTATCTTCACCTCGCCCGGAAGCACAATTAGCTACCCGTCAACCTACAGCACCTATTGATAATATTCAATATAAAATTCCTTCAGGTATGATAGAACAACTGCTAGCTAATCCTAATGTAGGAGATGGAATGGAACATCCTGATATGCACTTGATCTATGTAGAACAAATTTGTGGATTGTTCAACCTTGCGGTTTACCCGGAGATAAAGTTATGAGTTTTTCCCCTGATCTTTGAAGGGAAAAACATTAGTTTGGTATAGGCTATGCGATGATATTGGATCATGGAATTGGAATCGTCTGAAATTGGAGTTCGACCAAAAAATGTATCATATGCATCTAGTTCACCATGATTGGAATTATATATATAATTTTTCGCCTTGTGAAGCAGAAAGTATCGCTCTAGATTGGGGGAGGCTTAAGTCAATGTTATATTCATGCCCCAATCATGAGCTCTCAAGAGAAATTATTATACAGAATTTTTATGCTTGGCTTTCTTGTAATGATCAAACCATGCTTGATACTTCTTGTGTTGGTTCTTTTATGAAGAAGACTATTGAATTCCGGTGGGACCTTTTGGAAAGAATTAAACACAAATCTGAAGATTGGGAACTCGACAAAGGTAAAGAGTCAGGTATTAAACTTAAGTATGATTGTGTTAAATCTTTTATGGATACCGATGCTTTTCAAAAATAAATATGGACTTGACTCTGAGATAGTAGCCTCCTTTTTGTGAATCATTTGCTACTCATATTGAACTCCCTAAAGAGAAGTGGTTTAAATATCACCCACCAATTAAAGAAGAAACCAAAGAACCGGTACCAGTTAAAGACGAAACTATACTTTATAATGTTGATCCAGTTGTTCCTTCTGCTTATATTGAGAAACCACCTTTCCCTGTTAGGATAAAGGAACATGATAAAGTTTCAACTAATGTTAACAAAAGCTATATTAGAACACATAAACCCGATGAACAAATTAAAGTAGAACCTAGTATTGCTATGGTTAAAGATCTCTTGGAAGATGATATGGATGGGCATGTTATTTACTTCTGTGAAGAAGCTACTAGAATTGCCAAACCTGACAAAAAAGATAAACATAGACCTGTTGTTGGCATGCCTGTCATCTCAGTTGAAATAGGAGATCACTGCTATCATGGTTTATGTGACATAGGTGCTAGTTTGAGTGCTATTCCTTACACATTATATCAATAAATTATGAAATACATAGCACCTACAGAAATAGAAGACATAGATGTTACTATTAAACTTTCCAATAGAGACACTATATCACCGACTGGGATTATTAGAGATGTTGAAGTCTTGTGTGGGAAAATAGAATACCCTACTGATTTTCTTGTTCTTGGTTCCCCACAAGATGACTTTTGTTCCATTATCTTTGGTAGACCTTTCTTGAACACCATTAATGCTAGAATAGATTGTGAGAAGCAAATTGTCGGTGTTAGTTTTGGTGATGAGTCTCATGAGTTTAATTTTTCCAAGTTTAGTAGAAAGCTTCATGAAAAAGAATTGCCTAGTAAGGATGAATTAATTAGTCTTGCTTCTATTCCTGTTCCACCTACTGATCCTTTAGAACAATATTGGCTAGACCATGAAAATGATTTACATATGCATGAATGAAATGAAATAGATAAGATTTTCTTTGAACAATGTCCTCCACTTAGACACAACTTGCCTATAGAAATTCTAGGAGGTCCTCCTCCACCTAAAGGTGATCTTGTGGTTGAATTAAAACAATTGCTAGACACATTGAAATATGCTTATCTTGATGAAAAGAAAATATATCCTGCTATTATTAGTGCTAACCTTTTAGAACAAGAAGAAGAAAGATTATTGAAAGTTCTGAGGAAGCACCGAGCTGCTATTGGATATACTCCTGATGATTTAAAGGGCATTTGTCCCACTCTATGTCAGCACAAAATTAATATGGAACCTGATGCTAAACCCGTTGTTGATCACCAACGTTGGTTAAATCCGAAGATGAAAGAAGTGGTAAGAATCGAAATATTAGGACTCCTGGAAGCAGGTATAACCTATCCTATAGCTGATAGTAGATGGGTAAGTCATGTTCATTGTGTTCCTAAGAAAGAAGGTATAACTATGGTTCCTAATGATAAGAATGAACTTATTCCACAAGGAATTGTTACAAGCTATAGAATGGTAATAGATTTTAGAAAATTAAATAAAGCAACTAGAAAAGATCATGACTCTTTGCCTTTTATTGATCAAATGCTTGAAATATTATATAAGCACACACATTTTTGGTTCCTTGATGGATATTCTGGTTTTTCACAAATACCTGGTTCTCAACCTGATCAAGAAAAGACCACTTTTACTTGTCCTTTTGGAACCTATGCTTATAGACGTATGCCTTTTGGTTTATGTAATTCACCTACTACCTTTCAAAGATGTATGACTGCTATATTCTCTGACTTTTGTGAAAAGATTGTTGATGTTCTCACGGATGACTTTTCTGTTTATGGGAAGTCTTTTGATGATTATTTAAGCAATCTTGATCGAGTTTTGCAGAGATGTGAACAAACAAGTCTTATCTTGAGTTGGGAGAAGTGCCACTTTATGGTTATTGAAGGCACTGTCTTGCGTCATAAAATTTCTGAAAGAGGTATTGAAGTGGACCAAGCTAAGGTTGATGCAATTGAGAAAATGCCATGTCCTAAAGATATAAGAGGTATTTGTAGTTTCCTAGGTCATGCTGGTTTCTATAGGAGATTTATCAAAGACTTTTCTAAAATTTCTAGGCCTCTCACTAGTCTCTTGCAAAGGATATCCCCTTTGTTTTTTATGATGATTGTTTAGAAGCCTTTGAAACAATCAAGAAAGCCTTAATTTCTGCACCTATTGTTCAACCACCTGATTGGAACTTGCCTTTTGAAATTATGTGTGATGCTAGTGATTATGATGTTGGTGCTTTTCTACGACAAAGAGTTAATAAGAAACTAAATGTTATTCACAATGCTAGTAAAACTCTAGACAGTGCTCAAAGAAATTATGCTACTACTTCTTAGAAGTGGTGTTTGCTTGTGATAAGTTTAGACCTTATATTGTTGATTCCAATGTAACTATTCACACTGACCATGTTGCTATTATATATCTTATGGAAAAGAAAGATGCTAAACCTAGACTTATTTGATGGGTTCTCTTATTACAATAATTTGATTTACATATCATTAATAGAAAAGGAGCTGAGAACCTAGTAGATGATAACTTGTATAGGCTTGAAAATGTGCTTGATGACCCACTACCTATTGATGATAGTTTTCCTGATGAGCAGTTAGCTGCAATAAATGTTGCTCACAGTACTCCTTGGTATGCTGACTACGCTAATTACATTGTTGCTAAATATTTACCACCTAGCTTTACTTACCAACAAAAGAAAAAAATTCTTCTATGATTTAAGACATTACTTTTGGGATGACCCACATCTTTATAAAGAAGGAGTAGATGGTATTATTAGACATTGTGTACCTGAGCATGAACAGGAACAAATCTTATGGAAATGTCACTCCGAAGCCTATGGAGTACATAATGCTGGAGATATAACTGCTAATAAGGTATTTCAGTCTGGATTTTATTGGCCTACTCTCTTCAAGGATGCCCGTAAGTTCGTCTTATCTTGTGATGAATGTCAAAGAATAAGTAATATCAGTAAGCGGCAAGAAATGCCTATGAATTATTCACTTGCTGTTGAACCATTTGATATTTGGGGATTTGATTACATGGGACCTTTTCCTTCCTCTAATGGGTATACACATATTTTGGTTGTTGTTGATAATGTTACTAAATGGGTAGAAGTTGTTCCAACCAGTAGTGCTGATCACAACACTTCTACTAAAATGCTTAAGGAAGTTATTTTCCCAAGGTTTGGAGTCCCTAGATAGTTAATGAATGATGGTGGCTCACACTTTATTCATGGTGATTTCCGTAAAATGCTTGCCAAGTATGATGTTAACCATAGAATTGCATCAACCTATCATCCTCAGTCTAGTGGTCAAGTTGAACTTAGCAATAGAGAAATAAAATTAATTTTGCAAAATACAGTTAATAGGTCCTGGAAGAATTGGTCTAAGAAATTAGATGATGCACTTTGGGCTTATTGAACAGCATAAAAAATCCTGTGGGTATGTCTCCTTATAAAATGGTTTATGGATAAGCTTTTCATTTGCCTCTTGACTTAGAACATAAAGCATTTTGGGCAGTCAAAGAACTCAACTATGATTTCAATCTTGCTGGTGAAAAGAGGTAGTTTAATATTAGCTCATTAGATGAATGGAGAACCCAAGCTTATGCAAATGCAAAATTATTCAAAGAAGAAGTAAAAAGATGGCATGACAAAAGAATACAAAAGCATGAGTTTAATGTCGGAGAATATGTTCTTTTGTACAACAGTCATTTTAGATTCTTTGCAGGAAAACTCCTCTCAAAATGGGAAGGCCCCTATGTTATCGACGAGGTTTATCGGGTTGGAGCCATCAAAATAAATAAATCCGAAGGTACTAACCCGAAGGTTTCAATGGGTAATGAATAAAGCATTATATCTCAGGTACGCCTATTAATGTTGAAAGTAATGTTATCCAAACTTTGACACCGGAAGCACACATAAAAGAGTCCTTATGGAACACTCCAAAATCGTGAAAATAAGGAGGTACGTGATATGGTAAGTAAACGGACTCTGAAAAATCCACAAAAATATTTTTTATCAGTTTTGGAATATTAAAGAATTTTGGAAATAAAGAAACTTCCTGGAAGCGTCCCCTGGTGGGCACAAGACACCAGGGCGCGCCAGGCATGCCTGGCGCACCCAGGTGGGTTGTGCCCACCTGGGACACGTTCCGGACTCTGTTTTTCTTCCATATGCTTGTCCTCCAAGATAAAAAAAATCTATATATACTTCCCGAACCTGTTAATCACCGTATCGCGAAGAAATCCTCTGTTCTCTTTTCTTGCTGTTTTCTGCGTAGACCTAAAAATATGTCTTCCGAAGACTCTGAGGGTGAGAGCTATGTTGTTGATCTCATCGCAAACCCCAAGTCCAATGTGGATGAGGGGCACTATAGCTGGACCTCCGAAGAAGATGAAGATGAATCGGTTCCTCCCTGGTTAAAAAATGAGAGCATGGAGGCATTATGAAAGAAGGCAATAAAACTCGAGATAGATAACGACGATTTGAGGATAGATAATTTCATTCTCCGTCAGAAACTGGAGGAAGCAAAGGGCAAACCCTCCACCTTCTGACCACTCCCACTGCCATGGAAATCCGAGGACAAGATCTCTCCTTCATCATCATCATCTTCTTCACCACCAAAAGAGAACTGAGTATCGCGTATGGGCACTCCCCTTGGCTCCCTCCAAGCTTGGGGGAGCTCCCCGGTATCGTATCATCCCACTATCTTTTTGCCTTTACTTATTTCATTTTAATCTTTTTCTTTAGATGAATAAAAGTTAGTTTGATCCTTTTTCTTTGAGGTTTTTCTTAGTGATCTATCCTTGTAATTGTGTGCAAGTTATACAATAAAAGTGTAGTTTGAGTTTTTGCTTTCTTTACTTTCATATTGCAAACAAAAGAAAAGAAAGAAAGAAAGAAAGAAAGAAAAAGAGAAAGGAAATAAATAAAGAAAATATTATATACTAATCCTATGGTAGGTGATGGCACCCCATAAGGAAAAGTATAAGCAGAAAATTTTATTAGAGATTGACAAGCATTGCATTAGTCAATGATGCAACTCGTGAAAGAATTAATAAGGGAAGAGAAGACTCACATATAAATATACTATCCTAGAATTTTTTTGTGATTGTGAGCCCTCATCAAAATATTATATGCCAAAATTGTTGACGTTGGACAAGGAAGACAACTTAATGATTTATGTTTGTTTATATTAACATAGAAGTCATATTGTCATAGATCCTTCAACATGTGGTTCTTTCCCCTATCTTTGCTAGCCAAAAATTCCGCACTAAGTAGAGATGCTACTTGTGCATCTAAAAACCCTTAAACCCAAATCTTATTTTCAAGTGTCCACCATACCTACCTAGGGATTGAGCAAGATCCCTCAAGTAAGTTGTCATCGGTGCAAAAGGACAATAAAAATTGCTTCTAAAAGTGTGAGATCATTTAGTGTAAGAGAAAATTGAGTGTTGCACGAACTTGTGATGGTGAAGAATAAAAGCGACAGACTACGTAATAAAGGTCACTATCACAAGGGGCAATGTAACGTGATGTTCTTTTGCACCAAGGGATTGAGCATACAAACAAATAAGCGCATGGCAACCTCTACTTCCCTATGCGAAGGGCCTATCTTTTACTTTTATGTATTTACTTTTATGCAAAGAGTCAAAGTTTTCCTTCTATTCTTTTTTATTTTTCTCTTTTGGCAAGCATCATGTGGTGAGGAAAGATCTAGGCACATATGTCCATTTGAATATAGATAGCATGAGTTATTATTGTTGACATCACCCTTGAGATGAATATGTCGGGAGGCGAAACTATAAGCCTCTATCTTTCTATGTGGCCGGTTGAAACGTTTTGCTCATGTGTACGCGGTGAGTGTTAGCAATCATAGATGACTATATGATGGTTGAATATGCGGACTTGCCCAAAGCTTCGCATACGTGACCCTTCCTGAAAAGATGATGAATTGTAGTTGCAAAGTTGACTGAGAACATAGTTTGTTGGTTTTTAATAGAGTTTTGCTTTATACTTCGATTGTGTGATGGACTGTTACTTATTCATGATAAGTATATGATTAAAGTTCCATGATAAGAGTCCTATGTTTAATTTTATTGCTGTTATGATAATCAACATGATGCTTCTATGCCCATTTTTGTTTTTATCGACACCTCTCTCTCAAAGCATGTGGACATGTTTTCGATTTCGGTTTTCGCTTGAGGACAAGCGAGGTCTAAGCTTGGGGGAGTTGATACGTCCATTTTGCATAGTGTTTTCTTACTGTTATTTATGATGTTTTTATCCATAATAAATCTTTTTGGAGTCTAATGTCATTTGTCTCATAATATGCAAGGTATACACCAAGAGGGAGAATTCCAGCAGCTGGAAATCTAGACCTGAAAATGCTACGTTAGGCTACCTATTCTGCACAACTCCAAATGAGCTGACACTTCACGAGGATTTTTTATTGAATATATGAGGAATAGTGGAGCTAATAAGTACCAGAGGGGGCCCACCAGGTGGGCGCAACCCACCTGGGCGCTCCAGGGAGCCAAGGCAGGCGCTGGTGGGTTGTGCTCTCCTCGGCCCACCTCCGGTGCCCATCTTCTGGTATATAAGTCATTTTGACCTAGAAAAATAAGGAGAGGACTTTCGGGATGGAGCACCACCGTCTCGAGGCGGAACTTTGGCACGAGCACTTTTGCCCTCCGGCGGAGCGATTCCGCCGGGGGAACTTCCCTCCCGGAGGTGGAAATCATCGTCATCAGCATCACCAACAACTCTCCCATCTTGTTGAGGGCAATCTCCATCAAGATATTCAACAACACCAGCTCCTCTCAAACCCTGGTTCATCTCTTGTGTACAATCTTGCTACCGGAACTATAGATTGGTACTTGTGGGTGACTAGTAGTGTTGATTACATCTTGTAGTTGATTACTATATGATTTATTTTGTGGAAGATTATATGTTCAGATCCAATATTCTATTTAATACCCCTCTCATCATGAGCATGTTTATAATTTTTGAGTAGTTACTTTTGTTCTTGAGGTCACAGGAGAAATCATGTTGCAAGTAATCATGTGAACTTGATATGTGTTCGATATTTTGATAGTATGTATGTTGTGATTCCCTTGGTGGAGTCATCTGAACGTCGACTACATGACACTTCACCATATTTGGGCCTAAGGGAATGCATTGTGGAGTAGCAATTAGATGATGGGTTGCTAGAGTGACAGAAGCTTAAACCCCTGTTTATGCGATATTCCGTAAGGGACCGATTGGATCCAAAAGTTTAATGCTATGGTTAGAATTTATTCTTAATACTTTTCTCGTAGTTGCGGATGCTTGCGGGAGGGTTAATCATAAGTAGGATGTTTGTTCAAGTAAGAACATCACCTAAGCACCGGTCCACCCACATATCAAATTATCAAGGTACCGAACACAAATCGAACCAACATGATGAAAGTGACTAGATGAAATTCCAGTGTACCCTCAAGAACACTTTGCTTATCATAAGAGACCGTTTTGGCATGTCCTTTGCCTCAAAAGGATTGGGCTACCTTGCTGCACTTTTGTTACTACCATCGTTACTTGCTTGTTACAAATTATCTTGCTATCAAACTACTTTGCTACTTACAATTTCAGCACTTGCAGACATCACCTTGATGAAAATCACTTGTCATTTCCTTCTGCTCCTCGTTGGGTTCGACACTCTTAAAATTGATCCCCTATACTTGTGGGTCATCACGCCGCTCCCCACCTTGGCGGTCAGGAAGAAGCGCCTCTCATCGATATCAGCCCCAAGGCCTCCGGGAGGGGTAGTGCTGGGATTACCAATGATCTCCAGCCCCGCATCTCCACCAAGCCTTAGAAGAGCCAAGAGCTTCTTCACATGAAGGACCAGGCTCACTCCCCGAGCATCAACGTGGCATGCGGCAGCATTAGCCCCAACCAAGAGCCCGGGGGCTGGCCCCGGACTCTCCCCTTCGACATCGCCAGCAGAAGCAGAAGATAAGAAGATGAGGAGGGCAAAGATGAATGACTCCGCCCTCCTCCGCCCGCTCCTTTTATAGGTAGGGCGAGGAGGGGGCTACTCCATCAATGGGCGACCACAGCCGTCCTCCACAAATAAAATATGACCGGACCCTCATCATAATGCTCTCCCTCGCCACGCGCCCTCGTTACCTACCCTACGCGATGCAGGCAGCATACGTGGCCAAGGATAAGGACGTGGTGGGAAGAGTGAATTGGCAGTTTCTACCCCGTGCGTTAAAGCCATTCACATGCCATTAATAGAGCAGCCCCACCACTATTGGCTTTACACGACGCACGGGGAAACCGAAAACTGGCCCGGAATCAAGGCTAACGAAGAAGCAAAGTAGACTTCAAGAGACCAGTGAGGGAGTCCTGGATTATGGGGTCCTCGGGCGTCCGGACTATGCAACATGGGCCGGACGGATGGGCTGTTAAGATACAAGATAGAAGACTTTCCCCCATGTCCGGATGGGACTCTTCTTGGCGTGGAAGGGAAGCTTAGCATGCGGATATGAAGATTCCTTTCTCTGTAAACCGACTCTGTACAAACCCTAGCCCCCTCCGGTGTCTATATAAACTGGAGGGTTTAGTCCATAGAGACATAGTCATAATCATATAGGCTAGACAATTAGGGTTTAGCCATTACGATTTCGTGGTAGATCAACTCTTGTAACCCCTATATTCATCAAAGTCAATCAAGCAGGACGTAGGGTATTACCTCCTTCAAGAGGGCCCGAACCTGGGTAAACATTGTGTCCCGGTCTCCTAATACCATCGATCCTTAGACGCACAGTTCGGGACCCCCTACCCGAGATCTCCCGGTTTTGACACCAACATTGGTGCTTTGATTGAGAGTTCCACTGTGCCGTCACCGAAAGGCTCGATGGCTCCATCAAACATCTACAACAATGTTGTCGCGAAGGAGATTTTCCCCCCGGCCAGATCTTTGTATTCGACGGCTTCACACTGCGTGCCAACTCTGTTGGCCACCTGGAGAAGATCGACAGCTATGCCCCTGGTCACCAGATCAATTTGGGAAATCTGAACTATGTCGCTGATACCCGAGGAGACTTGATCTTCCAAGGGTTCGCGGCCTCAACCACCACTTCGGCCTTAGATCCGGAGCGCGTCATCAGGTCCGAAGACGGGAGTCTAGAGCCCGCCGGACTCTTTGCGGCCTTAGAGCTCAACACCGAGAGAATAGCGTCTCCGGAAATCATTGCAAGGCCGGACTCTTCTCCGGATACTACTTCCGAACCTTGGAGGCCTGCGTCATGCGAGCTCGGCCCAGAAACTTCCGACCATGTCCAAACCCCGCTCTTAAACGAGGCTTTGGACCTAATGTGATCCCTCATCATCACCGAGGAACCGCTTCTGAATCACGCCCAGCCCGGACTAGGGGCTGTAAATAGGGAATTTTACTTCCCACCCTCCATCCACTTCATAGCCACTATCGAGGACCTAACCGACATGCTTGATTACGCCTTCGAAGACATCGACGGCATGGACGACGATGCCAGAGAGGAGCAGGCCCAAAACCCGCTGGTCACAGGAGTTGGACGGCCACCTCCTCGTATGATGTATACATGGTGAAAACGGTGACGACGATGATGAGAAAACCCTAGCCGAGGACAAACATCCTGAGATACCGCCGAAACGTCGACGTTAGCGGCGCCGCTCTAAATCGCGCTGCGGTAAGAACAACAATATCGGCACCGAATACAATGATACTCCGGAGAAGGTCGAGGACCAAGAAGACCCCACCGAACCAACATCCGAACAAGATGACCGGGAGAACGGGAAGTCGACCCTGATGAACAAACAGGGAACAACGACTCGGAGGATAGCAACTATCTGCCACTCTCCGAAGATGACGTAAGCCTCAGCGACGAAGATTTTATCATGCCAGAGTAACCCCTCAAACAAGAGCGCTTTAAGCGCCGGCTAATAGCCACGGCTAGAAGCCTAAAAAACAAACAACAACAGCTGCAAGCTGACCAAGATCTGCTCAAGGACAGGTGGACGAATGTCTTGGCAGCCGAAGAGTACGGCCTTGAACGCCCAACAAAGATTTTCCCAAAGCGTAAACTGCTACCCCAATTCGACGACGAGGCGATGGAGCCCATACCACCTACACATAACGTGGCTGACGAACCCAACCGACCACCATGTGGCCAGGGCAGAACGACAACTCAGGCCGAACACCAGCCCGCTCCACCTCGCCGTAAAAGTAGAGAAACAACAGCTCGTGGGTATACATATGATCTGCGACAAGACTAGGAAAATAGAACAGATCAAACTAGATCAATCTATGGACCACGGGGGCACGCCCCAGCGCGAGAGGACGGTTACTAATCCCGGCGCGGCAAGTATAATCACTCCCCGGCCAAAGACCGCATACGTACTTCATCCGAACAGTGTCGTGACACGGCCCGATATAGGGGCGCCACACACGCCCTATGCTTCACCGACGAGGTAATGGAGCACCAGTTCCCAGAAGGGGTCAAGCCCATGAACATAGAATCATACGACGGCACAACAGATGCCGCAATATGGATTGAAGACTTTCTTCTCCACATTCACATGGCTCGCGGTGACGATGTACACGCCATTAAATACCTTCCCCTCAAACTTCACGGACCAGCACGACACTGGCTGAACAGCCGACTGATGTCTACTACACAACCTTCTTCTTGTAGACATTGTTGGGCCTCCAAGTGCAGAGGTTTGTAGGACAGTAGCAAATTTCCCTCAAGTGGATGACCTAAGGTTTATCAATCCGTAGGAGGCGTAGGATGAAGATGGTCTCTCTCAAGCAACCCTGCAACCAAATAACAAAGAGTCTCTTGTCTCCCCAACACACCCAATACAATGGTAAATTGCATAGGTGCACTAGTTCGGCAAAGAGATGGTGATACAAGTGGTATATGGATGGTAGATAAAGGTTTTTGTAATCTGAAAATATAAAAACAGCAAGGTAACTAATGATAAAAGTGAGCGTAAATGGTGTTGCAATGCGTTGAAACAAGGCCTAGGGTTCATACTTTCACTAGTGCAAGTTCCCTCAACAATTATAACATAATTGGATCATATAACTATCCCTCAACATGCAACAAAGAGTCACTCCAAACTCACTAATAGCGGAGAACAAACGAAGATATTATGGTAGGGTACGAAACCACCTCAAAGTTATTCTTTCCAATCAATCCGTTGGGATATTCCTATAAGTGTCACAAGCATCCATAGAGTTCGTACTAGAATAACACCTTAAGACAGAAATCAACCAAAACCCAAATGTCACCTAGATTCTCCAATGTCACCTCAAGTATCTGTGGGTATGATTATACGATATGCATCGCACAATCTCAGATTCATCTATTCAACCAACACATAGAACCTCAAAGAGTGCCCCAAAGTTTCTACCGGAGAGTCAAGACGAAAATGTGTGCGAACCCCTATGCATAGGTTCATGGGCGGAAACCGCAAGTTGATCACCAAAACATACATCAAGTGGATCAATAGAATAGCCCATTTTCACCACCGGTATCCCACGCAAGACATACATCAAGTGTTCTCAAATCCTTAAAGACTCAATCCGATAAGATAACTTCAAAAGGAAAACACAATCCCTTACAAGAGAGTAGAGGGGGAGAAACATCATAATATCCAACTATAATAGCAAAGCTCGCGATACATCAAGATCGTATCACCTCAAGAACACGAGAGAGAGAGAGATCAAACACATAACTACCGGTACATACCCTCAGCCGCGAGGGAGAACTAATCCCTCCTTGTCATGGAGAGCACCGGGATGATGAAGATGGCCACCACAGAAGGATTGCCGGATCAGGTCTAGATTGGTTTTCGGTGGCTACGGAGGCTTCCGGTGGTGGAACTCCCGATCTATTGTGCTCTCCGAAGTTTTTAGGTTATATGGGTATATATGGGAGGAAGAAGTACGTCGGTGGACCTCCGGGCTGCCCACGAGGCAGGGGGCGCCCAGGGGGGTGGGCGCGCCCCCCACCCTCGTGGGCATCCCGTGAATCTCCTGGTCCATCTCCGATACTCCGTGGGCTTTTTCCGGTCCAAAAATAAGTTCCGTGAAGTTTCAGGTCAATTGGACTCCGTTTGATTTTCCTTTTCGGTGATACTCTAAAACAAGGAAGAAACGGAAACTGGCACTAGGCTCTGTTAATAGGTTAGTCACAAAAATCATATAAAATAGCATATAAATGCATATAAAACATCCAAGGTTGATAATATAATAGCATGGAACAATAAAAAATTATAGATATGTTGGAGACGTATCAGCATCCCCAAGCTTAATTCTTGCTCGTCCTTGAGTAGGTAAATGATAAAAACAGAATTTTTGATGTGGAACGCTACCTAACATATTTATCCATGTAATTCTCTTTATTGTTGCAAGAATATTCAGATCCATAAGATTCAAGACAAAAGTTTAATATTGACATAAAAATAATAATGCTTCAAGCATACTAACAAAGCAATCATGTCTTCTCAAAATAACATGGCCAAAGAAAGCGATCCCTACAAAATCATATAGTCTGGCTATGCTCCATCTTCACCACACAAAGTATTTAAATCATGCACAACCCCGATGACAAGCCAAGCAATTGTTTCATACTTTTGATGTTCTCAAACTTTTTCAATCTTCACGCAATACATGAGCACGAGCCATGGACATATCACTAGGAGGAATAGAATGGTGGTTGTGGAGAAGAAAAAATGGAGAAGATAGTCTCACATCAACTAGGCGTATCAACGGGCTATGGAGATGCCCATTAATAGATATCAATGTGAGTGAGTAGGGATTGCCATGCAACGGATGCACTAGAGCTATAAATGTATGAAAGCTCAACAAAAGAAACTAAGTGGGTGTGCATCCAACTTTCTTGCTCACGAAGACCTAGGGCACTTGAGGAGGCCCATTGTTGGAATATACAAGCCAAGTTCTATAATGAAAATTTCCCACTAGTATATGAAAGTGACAAAACAAGAGACTCTCTATCATGAAGATCATGGTGCTACTTTGAAGCACAAGTGTGGAAAAAAAGGATAGTAGCATTGTCCCTTTTAATTTTTTTATTTTTTATTTTTTTATTTAGCCTTTTTTTATTTGGCCTTTCTCTTTTGTGTTGGGACAATGCTCTATTAATGATGATCATCACACTTCTATTTATTTACAACTCAATGGTTACAACTAGATACTAGAACAAAGTATGACTCTATATGAATGCCTCCGGTAGTGTACCGGGATGTGCAATGACTCATGAGTGACATGTATGAAATAATTATGAACGGTGGCTTTGCCACAACTACAATGTCAACTACATGACCATGCAAAGCAATATGACAATGATGAAACGTGTCATAATAACGGAATGGTGGAGAGTTGCATGGCAATATATCTCGGAATGGCTATGGAAATGCCATGATAGGTAGGTATGGTGGCTGTTTTGAGGAAGGTATATGGTGGGTGTATAATACCGGCAAAAGGTGCGCGGTATTAGAGAGGCTTGCAATGGTGGAAGGGTGAGAGTGCGTATAATGCATGGACTCAACATTAGTCATAAAGAACTCACATATTTATTGCAAAAATCTATTAGTTATCGAAGCAAAGTACTACACGCATGCTCCTAGGGGGATAGATTGGTAGGAAAAGACCATCGCTCGTCCCCGACCGCCACTCATAAGGAGGACAATCAATAAATACATCATGCTCTGACTTCTTAACATAACAGTTCACCATACGTGCACGCTACGGGAATCACAAACTTCAACACAAGCATTTCCCAAATTCACAACTACTCAACTAGAATGATTCTAATATCACCATCTTCATATCTCAAAACAATCATCAAGTATCAAACTTCTCATAGTATTCAATGCACTTATATGAAAGTTTTTATTATATCCCTCTTGGATGCCCATCATATTAGGACTGAATTCATAACCAAAGAAAACTACCATGCTGTTTAAAGACTCTCAAAATAATATAAGTGAAGCATGAGAGATCAATTATTTCTATAAAATAAAACCACCACCGCGCTCTAAAAAGATATAAGTGAAGCACTAGAGCAAATGACAAACTACTCCGAAAGATATAAGTGAAGATCAATGAGTAGTTGAATAATTATGCAACTATGTGAAGACTCTCTAACATTTAAGAATTTCAGATCTTGATACTTTATTCAAACAGCAAGCAAAACTAAATAAAATAAAATAAAATAAAATGACTCTCCAAACAGAACACATATCATGTGGTAAATAAAAATATAGCTCCAAGTAAAGTAACTGATGAACAAAGACGAAAGAGGGGATGCCTTCCGGGGCATCCCCAAGCATAGGCTTTTGGTTGTCCTTGAATATTACCTTGGGGTGCCTTGGTCATCCCCAAGCTTATGCTCTTGCCACTCCTTATTCCATAGTCCATCGAATCTTTACCCAAAACTTGAAAACTTCACAACACAAAACTTAACAGAAAACTCGTAAGCTCCGTTAGTATAAGAAAGCAAATCACCATCATAAGGTACTGTAATGAACTCATTATAAATTCATAGTGGTGTAATATCTTCTGTATTCCAACTTCTCTATGGTTCATACCCTCCGATAGTACTCATAGATTTATCAAAATAAGAAAACAACACATAGAAAACAGAATCTGTCAAAAACAGAACAGTCTGTAGTAATCTGGATAAAACGTATACTTATGGAACCGAAAAAATTCTAAAATAAATTTATGGACCTGAGACATTTATCTATTAATCATCTGAAAAAAGACTTGACTAAATATCACTATCCAATAAAAAATGGCAGTAATTCTTGGGAGCGCCAAAGTTTCTATTTTTTATAGCAAGATCAACAGGACTTTCCCCAAGTCTTCTCAACGGTTCTACTTGGCACAAACACTAATTAAAAGCATAAAACCACATCTAAACAGAGGATAGATGAATTATTTATTACTAAACCAAAGCAAAAGGCAAGGTATAAAAATAAAATTGGGTTGCCTCCCAACAAGCGCTTACGTTTAACGCCCTTCGCTAGGCATGATGATTTCAACGATGCTCACATAAAAGATAAGAATTGAAACATAAAGAGAGCATCATGAAGAATATAACTAGCACATTTAAGCCTAACAGACTTCCTATGCATAGGGATTTTGTGAGCAAACAATTTATGGTAACAATAATCAACTAGCATAGAAAAGCAAAACAAGCAAAACTTCAAAATTTTAAGCACATAGAGAGGAAACTTGATATTATTGCAATTCCTACAAGCATATGTTCCTCCCTCATAATAATTTTCAGTAGCATCATGAATGAATTCAACAATATAACCAGCACCTAAATCATTCTTTTCATGATCTACAAGCATAGAAAACTTACTACTCTCTACATAAGCAAAATTCTTCTCATGAATAGTAGTTGGAGCAAACTCAACAAAATAACTATCATGTGAGGCATAATCCAATTGAAAACTAAAATCATGATGACAAGTTTCATGGATATCATTATTCTTTATAGCATACAAGTCATCACTATAATCATCATAGATAGCAACTTTCTCTCATAATCAATTGGAACCTCTTCCGAAATAGTGGATTCATCACAAAATAAAGTCATGACCTCTCCAAGTCCACTTTTATCAATATAATAATCATAAATAGGAGGCATGCTATCATCATAATAAATTTTCTCATCAAAACTTGGGGGACAAAAAATATCATATCAAACATAGCATCCCCAAGCTTGTGGCTTTGCATATCATTAGCATCATAGATATTCAAGGAATTCATACTAACAACATTGCAATCATGCTCATCATACAAAGATTTAGTGCCAAACATTCTAATGCATTCTTCTTCTAACATTTTGGCACAATTTTCCTTTCCATCATACTCACGAAAGATATTAAAAAGATGAAGTGTATGAGGCAAACTCAATTCCATCTTTTTTTGTAGTTTTCTTTTATAAACTAAACTGGTGATAAAACAAGAAACTAAACGATTCAATTGCGAGATCTAAAGATATACCTTCAAGCACTAACCTCCCTGGCAACGGCGCCAGAAAAGAGTTTGATGTCTACTACACAACCTTCTTCTTGTAGACGTTGTTGGGCCTCCAAGTGCAGAGGTTTGTAGGATAGTAGCAAATTTCCCTCAAGTGGATGACCTAAGGTTTATCAATCCGTAGGAGGCGTAGGATGAAGATGGTCTCTCTCAAGCAACCCTGCAACCAAATAACAAAGAGTCTCTTGTGTCCCCAAAAAACCCAATACAATGGTAAATTGTATAGGTGCACTAGTTCGGTGAAGAGATGGTGATACAAGTGGTATATGGATGGTAGATAAAGGTTTTTGTAATCTGAAAATATAAAAACAGCAAGGTAACTAATGATAAAAGTGAGCGTAAACAGTATTGCTATGCGTTGAAACAAGGCCTAGGGTTCATACTTTCAATAGTGCAAGTTCCCTCAATAATAATAACATAATTGGATCATATAACTATCCTTCAACATGCAACAAAGAGTCACTCCAAAGTCACTAATACCGGAGAACAAATGAAGAGATTATGGTAGGGTACGAAACCACCTCAAAGTTATTGTAATAAGCGTCACAAACAACCCTAGAGTTCATACTAGAGTAACACCTTACGACACAAATCAACCAAACCCTAATATCACCTAGATACTCCAATGTCACCTCAAGTATCTGTGCGTATGATTATACGATATGCATCACACAATCTCAGATTCATCTATTCAACCAACACATATAACCTCAAAGAGTGCCCCAAAGTTTCTATCGGAGAGTCAAGATGAAAATGTGTGCCAACCCCTATGCACAGGTTCATGGGCGGAACCCGCAAGTTGATCACCAAAACATACATCAAGTGGAACAATAGAATACCCCATTGTCACCACGGGTATCCCACGCAAGACATACATCAAGTGTTCTCAAATCCTTAAAGACTCCATCCGATAATATAACTTCAAAGGGAAAACTCAATCCCTTACAAGAGAGTAGAGGGGGAGAAACATCATAAGATCCAACTATTATAGCAAAGCTCGCGATACATCAAGATCATATCACCTCAAGAACATGAGAGAGCGAGAGAGATCAAACACATAGCTACCGGTACATACCCTCAGCCCCGAGGGAGAACAACTCCCTCCTCGTCATGGAGAGCATCGGGATGATGAAGATGGCCATTGAAGAAGGATTGCCCCCTCCGAAAGGGTGCCGGAACGGGTCTATATTGGTTTTTGGTGGCTACAGAGGCTTCTAGCGGCGGAATTCCCGATCTATTGTGCTCTCCGAAGTTTTTAGGGTATATGGGTATATATGGGAGGAAGAAGTACGTCGGTGGACCTCCGGGCTGTCCACGAGGCAGGTGGCGCGCCCAAGGGGGGTGGGCGCGCCCCCACCCTCATGGGAAGCCCGGGACACTCCTGGTCCATCTCCGATACTCAGTGGGCTTCTTCTGGTCCAAAATAAGTTTCGTGAAGTTTCAGGTCAATTGGACTCCATTTGATTTTCCTTTTCTGCGATACACTAAAACAAGGAAAAAACAGAAACTGGCACTGGGCTCTGGGTTAATAAGTTAGTCCCAAAAATCATATAAATAGCATATAAATGCATATAAAACATCCAAGGTTGATAATATAATAGCATGGAACAATAAAAAATTATAGATACATTGGAGACGTATCACCTACCAGAAAAATCTATTGGTAGTTGGGAGGACCTGGAGGATGCATTCACAGACAACTTCCAAGGTACCTATGTTAGGCCACCAAATGTCGATGACCTTAGCCACATAATCCAGCAACCCGGGGAATCGGCTCGACAGCTTTGGACAAGGTTCCTGATCAAAAAGAACTAGATTGTGGATTGTCCGGACGCAGAATCCCTCGCGGCCTTGAAACATAGCGTCTGAGACGAGTGGCTCACCGGACACCTCGGCCAAGAAAAGCCGAAATCCATGGCAGCCCTGACCACACTTATGACCCATTTTTCCGCGGGAGAAGACAGTTGGCTTGCTCGCAGAACCAATTGCACCAGCGACCCTGGTACCTCCGAAACCAGGGACGGCAATGGCATGCCATGATGTGACAAGCATAAGCGTCGAAACAACAATGAAGGAACGCAAGACACGGCGGTTAATGCCGGACTCAGTGGCTCCAAATCCGGTCGAAAGAAAAAGCAATTCAAGGCAAACAGAGATGGCCCATCCAGTCTAGACAGAATACTTGATTGGCCCTGCTATATTCATGGCACCCCCAATAAACCCGCCAATCACACCAACATAAATTGTTGGGTCTTCAAACAAGTCAGCAATGTCAGGACCCCGATCCTAAGTCACACCGATCTAGCATGTAACACATCATATCACTTTGCGGCCTCACGCACGATATTCCCACGGGTGCCACCTTACCTAGCCCAGGACCGTTTGCGCCTTTTGGCTCACGTATATGATAGTGTCGCTAGCATCCATATGACAAAGAACCTGGGCCGACATGGCTAGTCGTGAAACCAAAGCGGCACTAACCCATGGGGACATACATACATGAATCAACTTCGAGCATGTCGGTCAACAGCGTGTGAATCCGGGCTGTAGCACTGGGCTAACAGGACTCCGGTGAACCGAGCTGTAGCAGGCTAGGCAGGACTCCAGATGTCACCGCGTGACATTTCCCTAAAGGGACAGACACAGGAACGAAGTGAATCACATTGTGGCCAGTCAAGTGTTCCGGAGCAGTAGTGCTGGGCTAGCAGGACTCCGGTGAACCGGGCTGTAGCGGACAACTGTGGCTCATGGAAGCACAAGACTACATTTCCCCATAAGAGAGGCTACCAAGGATAAACAACTAGGTTGTCGGATCCCACACATACCAAGCATTTCAATCATACACACAATATGCTTGATATGTGTAAATACAACATGGCGTCACAACATAACTCTACGACTCAAGAATTTATTCATTAGGCTCCGAAGAGCCAGATATTACAAACATGGGTCTGATGACCCAGCATTCAAGTCATACAAGCAACAAGCACAAGAGGAAGCTTAACTTGTCTGAGTACAGAAAACTACAAATGAAAAATGCTGAGAAGCCTGACTATCTACCATATCCTGCCGAGGGCACAAGATCGTAGCTGAGGTATCAAGCTAAACGCCGAAGTCCACACAGAACTACTAGCGAGACTGAAGTCTCTCTACAAAACATAAAATAAGCAAACGTGAGTACAAATTTACCCAGCAATACTTACATCAGAACTATCTACATATGCATCCGTATCAACAAAGGGGTGGTGGAGTTTAACTGCAGCAAGCCAGCTTTGACTCGGTGGCTATCCTGAACTACGACTGCAAGTAACTCTTTTGAGGTGGCGCACACGAGTCCACAAATTCACCATACCAATACACCACTATGGATCCGTCCCTTCTCCCTGCGAGAACGCCATCCATAGCACTCACGCTTATCTTGTGAGTTTTAGAGTATCCACTTTCACTTGTCTATGAACTATGCAAGGGGTCCAAGTTTCCATATCCGAGGAATCCAGCTATTCGAATAGATGATTATAACCCTGCAGGGGTGTACTTCTTCACACACACTCTCGCCACTTACCACCCTGTACACGTCATGTACCTCGGCAACCTTCAAGCGGAAGCCGGGCGAGGGTGTCAGCCATGACCTGACTAACCAACAAGTCTCTAGTCCAGGTTTATCGCCTATTCGGGTTGCATCTGCAAGGAGATCCGGCCGGGGTGTCGCTCACGGCCCCAAACGATGTGTACAGGGTTCCCAAGCCCACCATCTGGGTGCCACTTGGTACACCGGGCCACTGTGCCTAGTCTGTCCCAAGCCCACCTGTACCGGGTGCCACTTGGTAGACTACTAACACTACCTACAAACACCAGAAACTAGTTGCAACTCCTGGACAGAGATCGAGTTGATTAATTAGTCGAGAGAGCTTGGAGCGCCCGGAGCCCAATGTGTGGTAGTAACTGATCATGGATCACAAACATAGAACTCAGTTCCTGAGGACGGCTGCAATGAGACAACCCACCATGTACTCCTACATGGCCTCTCACCGCTACCTTTACCAAATCGTGCTCACACACTTAGCTCACACATAGTAGGACATGTTCACCACATTCCAATTCATCCCCGATGAATCGGACCTGACTCAACTCTAAGCAGTAGCAGGCATGACAACACAAACATGAATGAGTAGGCACATCAAGGCTCAAACAACTCCTACTCATGCTAAGTGGGTTTCATCTATGGCAATGACAGGTCATGCAGAGGAAAGGGGTTCAACTACCGCAGCATGTAACAGTTGAATCGCTGTTGTCCTAATGCAGTAAAAGAGAGCAAGGAGCGAGAGAGTGGGATTGTATCGGAATGAACAAGGGGGTTTTGCTTGCCTGCACTTCTGAAGATATTATAGCTCTTCATCGGTCTCATCGAACTCATCGTCGGAAGCACGTCTATCAAGAGGGGACAAACACCGGCAAACAAGGAAGAACACAATCAATGCTATGCAACAATTATGATGCATGATTATGACATGGCAATATGATGTGATTTGGCCTAATGCAACTAGCAACACAATTAAGTGTAGTTGGTTTGAACCCAAGGTTCAAATTCAAACTCCACATATGGTTATTTAAATGCCATTCATTTGATTTGTCCTAAACACTAGCTATAACTTGCTCTAACATGCATGAGAATAGTACAGATGGATAGATTGGATTTTTCTGATCATTTTTCATATATAATTTATCTTATTTGGAGTTACGGTTTAATTTCTATGATTTTTAGAAGTTTATACTATTTTCTGGAATTTCCTGGATTATTTTAAAACTAGAAAATCATTACAGCGTCAGCATGACATCATGCTGACATCAGCAGGTCAACGGTGCCAGCCCAGGTCAAAACTGACCAGTGGGGTCCACTGGTCAGTGACCCGGGGTCATCAGTGTCACGGACAGGAGGGTCCGGTCAACGGCCATGTCAGCAGGGTCAACTCCGACTGGTGGGGCCACAGTTATTAGTTAAAACTAATCAGAAACTAAACTATGTTTAATTAAGGGCGTGGGGCCCATATGTCGGTGTCACTGGAGGGTTAATTAGTGGGGCGATTAGCTACTAATGACGGGCCACTTCCTCTCACTGGAGTTCAACTGGCGGCGACCACAGAACACGGCGGGGCGCGCCGGATTTGTGCTAGAGGCGTCGGGTTAGCGCGCTGAGGGCACCAGGGCATAGCCCTTGCTCGCCCGCATCAAGAGGAGGCAGAGTTGGGCGCGGGGCTCGCCGGAATCAATGCCGGCGACGAGGTTTGCGGCGGCCGTGGTTCGGTAAAGCTCGGAATCAGCGTTGTAGTGCACGGCGGGTCGAGCGGTGGGGTGCTTCGTGCTCCTGCAGACATGCTAAGCACGGTGACGCTCTCAGGCTCGAGCTGCAGTGGCTGCAACGACGACGGCGACATGGCCGGCGGCAGGGGAAGCTCGGCCATAGCGGTTACAGACGCTAGAGGTCGCAAACGGCGAAGATAACGAGGGGGAAAAGATGGTGATCTCACAACGGTCACGTAGACAAGCTCAGCGGGCTTGGGGACGCTCTGGACGAGGCGAATCGACGGAGTCGATCTCCGGGCACCGGAGGTGAAGACGACCACGCTCCGGTCGACTGGGGCCTCTTCTGGTCGCGTGCGTCGGGTGTGTTGCTCCACAGGGTCGTGGCGGAGCTCGGGGACGCGGAGAGGCAGCGAGGGAGTGGCTGCGGCCGTGGTGGAGGTCGTCGGTGGCGGCTGCGGGGTTCGGTGAGGTGGGGAACAGCGAGGGGAAGAGAACCAGAGGAGGGGAGAGAGAGCAGCGAGGTGCGAAGAGAGAGGAGAGGATCGAGGGGGCCGCGGTCGTCTCCGTGGCGCGGTTAGGAGGCCGGGGAGGCTGCCACCGCGAAGCAGGAGGTGGAGGCCTCCGCGTGCGCGCGTGCGACTTCGCCTCTGCCTACTGGCAAAGGTTGAAGATAGCACCGGCTGGGCTGACTGGGCCGGCTGTCTACTGGGCTGCCAGGTAAAACCCTCTCTCTCTGCTTTCTGTTTTGTTACTGTTTTCTATTTATGCAAATGGGTTTTAATTTGGTTTTTGAACCAAACTAATTTTTCCGCTTCTGATAATTTTTGCAGGGACTAAATAGATTATTCCAAAGCCCCTCAACAATTATCAGAATTATTGGACATATAGTTAATATATCACAAATATAAGTCCAATGCAAATAATTATTGGATTAACTCAAATGCCCCAAACAAATATTTCTGATACTCCAAAAATATTGGTTTGAGTTTTATTTCTTGCCAATATTTTTATAGTTTAACAAGAACATTTTCTTGGGTTCGTTTGAAGCAATTTTTAAGGTTGATCATTTTTAGAAATGATCTATGAGGCTTCAGAATTCCCTCAATTCAATTTCACTGGAAATTTAGACATGATGCATGGATGCCACTCACTGATGCAACTAATTATAAAGCAGAATTCTAGGGCTGTGACAACTCACCCCCACTAAACAAGAATTTCGTCCCGAGATTTAAGACGTGGGGTAAGAAGATAGAGGGGACACAAGGCTAACACGGTCTTCACGATCCAGGTTGCACTTCATAAGAACGTTGACACGATCACCATCTTTGTCTCGATGTCTTTCTTTGAGAACTCCATCCAACACGATCATGGGAACAAAGGAAACTCTCGAAGAATCGATCTTCTCGAAGATCGAGCAACCGACGATCAACTCACAGAACGAGACATAGCGACATCTGTCGAGATGAGAGACGATACACACATCAAGAATGATGGAAATGAGCATACGACAAGGTTTAAATAAGTAGCGGAATTCCCACACCTAGGAGGGTGGTGAAAGGTCTCAACGTAGCAAGGAGTTGGGTTGCCATGATACCACAATGAGGCACCTCGGGGGAGGTGACTCATGGAATTATTACCTTAAGTGGCAAAAAGAATTACTTTTGATTCATAGGTCATTGAAACTCTTCATACCAGCCTGAGGCAAATCACAATTGATCGTTTGAAAGAATTTGAGAGAATGGCATACTCAGTTTGGAGAGGAAACTAGAGTTATAGGACAACTCAGCATACGGAAGGCACATTCCAATTGATACCGAGGATATAACCTAGTGTCTGAGCATGCTCTCAAGAACTTGAGCATTTCCATATTCATCATGGTCTTACCAACATCCATGCCGAGGGTCCTAGCGACACATCATACTACCATGATGAATAGTGATGGACGATGCAGACGCAAAGGAAGATAACACCTTCCCAGATTTCACCTTAACGAGGCCAAGTAAAAATCTGGATGATCGACCGAGAGACATTGAGCACTCCGCTTCTAATGTTCTCCTTGATGTGCTAGCGTAACCCATTTATTGATATGGTTTGGTATCTAGAACATCAAGTAAAAGGTCGGACTTCGGGAGCACAAGAATCCATAAGGAACAACTTGTGGAAAAAATCATACCAAATCCTCATGGAGAAGATGGTCGAATTGCTCTTTCAAGATACTACAATAATAGATCTTCCGGCTAGGTGTGTCGCCCAGAACATCAACCTCGTCGGGACATACATCATAGATCTTGGAAATGTTCCAGCCATCATATCTGCCTGAGAGTCAGATCTGGCTGGTAACAGGATTTCTCAGACAACATGTCTAGAAAAGAAAGGTTGCAACACAAGTCGACGAGATAACGTTGCGAGACTCTCGGGAGATGAAGTATGATAGCAAGCTCCAAAACATGAGCTAGTTCTGCTACATACATGTGAACATGTTGTCCAAGACAAGCATGACCACAGAGTAGTCTTACAATAAAGCACTAACGAGTTCAGGTGGGGAACCATCATCAAGGATATTAAAGTCTCCACGCATGGAAGTCCAAAGGATTACCCTTAGAACAGACTCCGTGTTTCTTGAACAAGTCAATCAGTGGCTTGGTGTACTAGGAGATACATATGGAATGGAGGTAATTAATATACCAAACCATATAATACTTCGCATGTATGCATGACTGATTTGGGACGATTCCAAGGGAAACAAAAAAAACCTTTCCCAAATTCATGGCGGCAACTTACACCTAATGCAGGTGAACTTGGAGAATGTCACTTCTTTCATCCAAGCATAAGCTTCATGAACGGAACATGGAGGCATTGCTTACAAAGTTTTCAACACTAGGTTGATGTTTAACATGAATCATGGGGAGACAAAATGCTGCTGATGGGCTCAACAACAACTCATCGAAAATTCCATATCACTGGACTTCCACCATCATGTGAAAACGATGATAGCATTTGTCAAACCAAAAGATGTAATGGTGTATGCTCGAAGGATCAACCACGAGTAAGACAACATTACGAACATCGCTGGTTCTGATTTGACTTGACGATAGCCCATACTCAAGTCAAAATTTTGACAAGGTAATAGATCCAACAACTGATCACGAGGACGAATCGATGGAGATACCATCTTTCTTCAACACACGTATACAAAGAGATATCCCTTTGGAATGAACTAAGTCGGATAAAGCATTTATCTTCCAAGTCTCCAAGTTGTTGTTTAGCTTAACCAACTAGCTCTGGGATATCCAACACAGATTCTTGGAAAAGGGGTGGTTTGTAAGAAAACCAACTTGATCACGAACTCAACATAGCGGTTAGGTGACAACCTGGTGATACCTCCGAGAAGATATTCGGAAAATCATGAACCACCGATATGTCTCTAAGCTCGAGAACAATCTGGCTTTTCGAGGCAAGACGACATGATCCGAAGAGTAAGGGATTCAATCCTAACTCAAAGATCGAAGAGTGCACCAGAAATAAGGACAAGATAGCACGATCAATCCTAGAATACTGATTCGATAACCAACACGCTGAGAATGATATTAATGTCCATTAACTACCAAGCAACATGGTTGCTAGGAGTATTTATTCCACACATCATGGTTCACTTGTCGGTATTCCGGTTACAATAACATGGAGACCGAGGAATGAACGATGATGGCGAGAAGTATCACTATATCAAGAGTTCATAGGAGGTTGTGCAATTCCTATGATATTCCTGACATAAAGAGGGTAATACTTCAGGGTAGAATAGAATCAAAAGCTGGATTGGCATTTTGATCTGCGGAATACAACTGCTTTGACCCAATCCTAGATATCGATGAGGTACTGGAGTTTGTTTCTCCTAGTCATTCTGAAATAGAATGGCTTGACGGACCATAGGAGTAATAAACATAGATAACACGGATGCACAATTACTCCTGACTATCAATTGATAGACAGAGGTCAGAATACAACTAAAGAGAGACAACTCAAAGGAACATATGGTTTTCTGAGTTGTGGATGCATAGATTAATATGTCGAACCAAGTTCAACAGGTTTCTTCCAGATAACCCATGCAGAGAAGTAGAACTGGCAGAGTCACAATATAGAATGGAGAACTCATCGAGAGCACTCCTATTTTGATCCTTTGATCCAATAAATTTCTGCCATAAGTGGTTCATAGTATTTGGAAGAAGGAAATACCACGGACCTCGAGGACTAATGCAAAGGTTATTAATAACCTAAAGGAACGAGCAAACACTATCAACATGAAGTAAGTAGGGTGAATCTCGGGTTCAAGAACCCAGGAATAGAATACCTACTATCTAATAACATCACGGGATGCTTTTGAGAATGATGGCCAGAATTATCACACGGGAACACAAAACAGACTAGATTACTAGGTGATCCTCTATGACACCTAGGGTCATAATAATAGCTCCAACATATACGTCGAGGCAACAGAGTACCTCAACTCACTGGTTAGTGTGGTTAATCTGGCCCAAAGGAACATCGGGAACAGAAAGAAGGGAGTTGCAGATGCATCAGACTATTTAGAAACCTGGGATGACTCCGAGAACATAACGGCTGTAAATGCTCAAAAAGATTTGAGACATCTTGCAAAAATGGTGGTGTAACCAATCAACATCACAATATCAAGGTTCTGGAATTAACTAACAACACACCGAAGTGGTAGGAACTGAATTGGGGCTTGAAACCAACAATCCTATAAGTCTATGGATTAGTAACACGTCATCCTGATAGATAGATGAGAAGGCCTAGTTTTAATCCCCGTAGAAAAGAAGAGGTTGACTCAAATCAGAAGGGCATAAGGTAAAGGAGTAAAAAGAGCCTTACGTTCCCTTCCACAATCAATTCCCTTATATAACTAAAGCATTTCTAGACACGACTTCGACCAGTTTGGCTTGGTAATCCTACAGGCAGTCAGGCTCTGATACCAAAGCTGTCAGGACCCCAATCCTAAGTCACACTGATCTAGCATGTAACACATCATATCACTTTGCAGCCTCACGCATGGTATTCCCATGGGTGCCACCTTACCTGGCCCGGGACCGTTTGCGCCTTTTGGCTCACGTATATGATAGTGTTGCTAGCATCCATATGACAAAGAACCCGAGCCGACATGGCTAGTCGTGAACCCAAAGCGGCACTAACCCATGGGGACAGGCATACATGAATCAACTTCGAGCATGTTGGTCAACAGCGTGTGAATCCGGGCTGTAGCACTAGGCTAACAGGACTCCGCATGTCACCGCGTGACATTTCCCTGAAGGGACAGACACAGGAACGAAGTGAATCACATGCTGGCCAGTCAAGTGTTCCGGAGCAGTAGTGCTGGGCTAGCAGGACTCCGGTGAACTGGGCTGTAGCGGACTACTATGGCTCATGGAAGCACAAGACTACATTTCCCCATAAGAGAGGCTACCAAGGATAAACAACTAGGTTGTCGGATCCCACACATACCAAGCATTTCAATCATACACACAATATGCTCGATATGTGTAAATACAACATGGCATCACAACATAACTCTACGACTCAAGTATTTATTCATTAGGCTCCGAAGAGCCAGATATTACAAACATGGGTCTGATGACCCAGCATTCAAGTCATACAAGCAACAAGCACAAGCGGAAGCTTAACTTGTCTGAGTACAGACAACTACAAATGAAAAAGGCTGAGAAGCCTGATATCTAACAGATCCTGCCGAGGGCACAAGATCGTAGCTGAGGTATCAAGCTAAACGCCGAAGTCCACACGGAACTACTAGCGAGATGGAAGTCTCTCTACAAAACATAAAATAAGCAAACGTGAGTACAAATGTACCCAGCAAGACTTACATCAAAACTATCTACATATGCATCGGTATCAACAAAGGGGTGGTGGAGTTTAACTCCAGCAAGCGAGCTTTGACTCGGTGGCTATCCTAAACAACGACTGCAAGTAACTCTTTTGAGGTGGCGCGCACGAGTCCATAAATTCACCATACCAATACACCACTATGGATCCGCGCCCGTCTCCCTGCGAGAACGCCATCCATAGCACTCACGCTTATCTTGCGAGTTTTAGACTATCCACTTTCACTTGTCTATGAACTATGCAAGGGGTCCAAGTTTCCATATCCGAGGAATCCGGCTATTCGAATAGATGATGATAACCCTGCAGGGGTGTACTTCTTCACACACGCTCTCGCCACTTACCGCCCTGTACACGTCATGTACCTCGGCAACCTTCAAGCGGAAGCCGAGCGAGGGTGTCAGCCACGACCTAACTAACCAACAAGTCTCTAGTCCAGGTTTATCGCCTATTCGGGTTGCATCTGCAAGGAGATCCGGCCGGGGTGTCGCTCACGGCCCCAAACGATGTGTACAGGGTTCCCAAGCCCACCATCTGGGTGCCACTTGGTACACCGGGCCACTGTGCCTAGTCTGTCCCAAGCCCACCTGTACCGGGTGCCACTTGGTAGACTACTAACACTACCTACAAACACCAGAAACTAGTTGCAACTCCTGGACAGAGATCGAGTTGATTAATTAGTCGAGAGAGCTTGGAGCGCCCGGAGCCCAATGTGTGGTAGTAACTGATCATGGATCACAAACATAGAACTCAGTTCCTGAGGACGGCTGCAATGAGACAACCCACCATGTACTCCTACATGGCCTCTCACCGCTACCTTTACCAAATCGTGCTCACACACTTAGCTCACACATAGTAGGACATGTTCACCACATTCCAATTCATCCCCGATGAATCGGACCTGACTCAACTCTAAGCAGTAGCAGGCATGACAACACAAACATGAATGAGTAGGCACATCAAGGCTCAAACAACTCCTACTCATGCTAAGTGGGTTTCATCTATTTACTGTGGCAATGACAGGTCATGCAGAGGAAAGGGGTTCAGCTACCGCAGCATGTAACAGTTGAATCTGTTGTCCTAATGCAGTAAAAGAGAGCAGGAGCGAGAGAGTGGGATTGTATCGGAATGAACAAGGGGGTTTTGCTTGCCTGGCACTTCTGAAGATATTATAGCTCTTCATCGGTCTCATCGAACTCATCGTCGGAAGCACGTCTATCAAGAGGGGACAAACACCGGCAAACAAGGAAGAACACAATCAATGCTAATGCAACAATTATGATGCATGATTATGACATGGCAATATGATGTGATTTGGCCTAATGCAACTAGCAACACAATTAAGTGTAGTTGGTTTGAACCCAAGGTTCAAATTCAAACTCCACATATGGTTATTTAAATGCCATTCATTTGATTTGTCCTAAACAGTAGCTATAAGTTGTTCTAACATGCATGAATACAGATGGATAGATTGGATTTTTCTGATCATTTTTCATATATAATTTATTTCATTTGGAGTTACGGTTTAATTTCTATGATTTTAGAAGTTTATACTATTTTCTGGAATTTCCTGGATTATTTTAAAACTAGAAAATCATTACAGCGTCAGCATGACATCATGCTGACATCAGCAGGTCAACGGTGCCAGCCCAGGTCAAAACTGACCAGTGGGGTCCACTGGTCAGTGACCCGGGGTCATCAGTGTCACGGACAGGAGGGTCCGGTCAACGGCCATGTCAGCAGGGTCAACTCCGACTGGTGGGGCCACAGTTATTAGTTAAAACTAATCAGAAACTAAACTATGTTTAATTAAGGGCGTGGGGCCCATATGTCGGTGTCACTGGAGGGTTAATTAGTGGGGCGGTTAGCTACTAATGACGGGCCACTTCCTCTCACTGGAGTTCAACTGGCGGCGACCACAGAACACGGCGGGGCGCGCCGGATTTGTGCTAGAGGCGTCGGGTTAGCGCGCTGAGGGCACCAGGGCATAGCCCTTGCTCGCCCGCATCAAGAGGAGGCGGAGTTGGGCGCGGGGCTCGCCGGAATCAATGCCGGCGACGAGGTTTGCGGCGGCCGTGGTTCGGTAAAGCTCGGAATCAGCGTTGTAGTGCACGGCGGGTCGAGCGGTGGGGTGCTTCGTGCTCCTGCAGACATGCTAAGCACGGTGACGCTCTCAGGCTCGAGCTGCAGTGGCTGCAACGATGACGGCGACATGGTCGGCGGTAGGGGAAGCTCGGCCACGGCGGTTACAGACACTGGAGGTCGCAAACGGCGAAGATAACGAGGGGGAAAAGACTGTGACCTCATAATGGTCATGTAGACAAGCTCAGCGGGCTCGGGGACGCTCTGGATGAGGCGAATCGAAGGAGTCGATCTCCGGGCACCGGAGGTGAAGAAGACGACGCTCCGGTCGACTGGGGCCTCTTCTGGTCGCGTGCGTCGGGTGTGTTGCTCCACGGGGTCGTGGCGGAGCTCGGGGACGCGGAGAGGGAGCGAGGGAGTGGCTGCGGCCGTGGTGGAGCTCGTCGGTGGCGGCCGCGCGGTTCAGTGAGGTGGGGAACAGCGAGGGGAAGAGAACCAGAGGAGGGGAGAGAGAGGAGAGGATCGAGGGGGCCGCGGGCGTCTCCGTGGCGTGGTTAGGAAGCCGGGGAGGCTGCCACCGCGAAGCAGGAGGTGGAGGCCTCCACGTGCGCGCGTGCGACTTCACCTCTGCCTACTGGCAAAGATTGAAGATAGCACCGGCTGGGCTGATTGGGTCGGCTGTCTACTGGGCTCCCAGGTAAAACCCTCTCTCTCTGTTTTCTATTTTGTTACTATTTTCTATTTATGCAAATGGGTTTTAATTTGGTTTTTGAACCAAACTAATTTTTCCGCTTCTGATAATTTTTGCAGGGACTAAATGGATTATTCCAAAGACCCTCAACAATTATCAGAATTATTGGACATATAGTTAATATATCACAAATATAAGTCCAATGCAAATAATTATTGGATTAACTCAAATGCCCCAAACAAATATTTCTGAGACTCCAAAAATATTGGTTTGAGTTTTATTTCTTGCCAATATTTTTATAGTTGAACAGGAACATTTTCTTGGGTTCGTTTGAAGCAATTTTTAAGGTTGATCATTTTTAGAAATGATCTATGAGGCTTGAGAATTTCCTCAATTCAATTTCACTGGAAATTTAGACATGATGCATGGATGCCACTCACTGATGCAACTAATTATAAAGCAGAATTCTAGGGCTGTGACAGGCAAGCTTAACGCCGAACACAAGGGAAAGGGGTCGCCAAGCAACGACGATGACCAAGAGCCTCGTCAGCCGAACACAGGGGGACAGAAGCAATTTCCCCCCGAGTTAAAAATAGTGAATATGATATATGTCACACATATCCCTTGGAGGGAGCGCAAACGCGCACTATGGGATATCTACGCCATGGAGGCGGTCGCCCCCAAATTTAACCCATGGTCGGCTTGTCCGATCAACTTCAATCGAAAGGACCACCCAACCAGTATCTTTCACGGAGGTTCGGCAGCTTTGGTCCTCGATCCAATCATTAGCGGATTCCATCTTACGCGAGTCCTCATGGATGGCGGCAGCAGTCTCAATCTACTTTATCAGGACACTGTCCGCAAAATGGGTATTGATCCATGAAGAATCAAACCCACTAGAACTACCTTCAAAGGAGTAATACCTGGAAAAGAGGCCCGCCGTATGGGATCAATCACGCTGGAAGTAGTCTTTGGCTCGCCGGACAACTTCCAAAGTGAAGACTTGATCTTCAACATCGTCCCCTTCCGCAGCGGCTATCGCGCACTGCTCATACGAACTGCTTTTGCCCGCTTCAATGCGGTCCCGAATTACGCCTATTTGAAGCTCAAGATGCCCGGTCCACGTGGCGTCATTACAATCAATGGAAACATGGAGCGCTCCCTCCGTACTGACGAGCATACAACGGCCATTGCAGCCGAAGTACAAAGAACCCCTATCAAGCCGCATAGCCCCTTGGCTGTTAGGCCATTGGACATCCCCACGTAGGACCGATCAGTTCTATATACCGACAGTCTGGCAACTTCAAGGCTAGATTAGCAGCCTAACCTCCATCGACCGCCACATACATCAGCGGAATTCGTACAGCGCGTGCACAATTATTCACTCAAAATACCTTGGGCATCGGCGGAGGCAATATACGGACATGCCTATACAAAGGTTTGACCTTATATGGCATGGCTCTTTCTTTAATCATCCTTTCCTTTTTACCATAGGTGAATCAAAACCTACTCATTCTTCGGCCCCACGAGGACTCTTTCCAAGCCCAGTTCTGTATAAATGGCCGAAGACCATTCCTTTAAAGAAATCTTTCTTATTTGGGCGAAAAGCGGTGCAAACATGCGGCAGGAAGACCACAACTTCGCTCAAGAACCTGTATAGAGCTTTTCCCTTAGCCCTAGTCCCCCGGCATGTAAAATGGCCTTGCTGATTATGGTAGCTTCTGTAAGATTACGTTTTGATGTATCAATCAGATTTTCGTGAACCAAAATTCTTATTCGGTATTGTATTTTATTCCCTCTGTTACGTGGTCCCACGTACACACCTCGACACAAAATTGCCAGGGGCTCTATAAGGCAACATATGTGTTGTCAAACAACAGTCCGAATAGCTTTTCAGCACAATTTGGCGTCCCAAGTTCGGCATTATATGCTTCGGCTCTGAATCATGTCTTTGGTCAATAGTTGGGTTGACCGGCTCCTGTGCTTGCTACCTTATGTTTCGTCTGATCGGCTAGGGTATTAAAGGGAGAACTACTGCGATTGTGTTTCTGGTTCATTCGGTTAAGCACCTCAGTGGAGAAGGCCGAAAAATGACTGTCATGATGCGGTGAGAGCTGGTCAGCCACTCGGTGATTCATTACATTCCTTAGTGGTTTTCCCATATTACACGAGGGTCCGTTTCCCAGTCACATACGTAACGCATCCGCATTAGGGTAGTCGCGTACATACTAGGGGCTACCTAATAGACCCATTGTCAAACTCCTATAGCTAAGTGAGAGCAATAAAACTGAATAGTCTGATTGCCTGGTTCGCCGCTCTAACACCTCCTTCAAGGACCACGACGTTGGGTTAAGTGTAGTTATGTGCAATTTCGAACACCCCGGTAGCATCTACATGGGGGCTGAAGCCAACGACTGGGAACTCTCAGATATAATAAACGACCACATAGGAGGACAAAAACTTTGCATCAAGGAATGAATATATTACAAAACATTTAGTTTATAACACAAATGCCAGGACAATTCAGCCCCTTTTATTCGAACACTACGTCCTTAGATCATTGGCCCTCTATAAGGCAAGCACCTTTTAGCACGTCCTCAAAATAGCGCTCCAGTGTGCGGTGGGCCTTGCTTTCAGGAGGACCCTCAACTGCCACCTTTTCGATAATCATTTTTACCCAGTGCATCTTGACACGGGCGAAAGCCATACACGCTCCTTCCATACATGACCACCACTTGACGACATCAATCTGGGGCAGCGCACGACGAGACACAGCACGAGGCCAAAGTAGCTGTCCGGAATGACTTTAGCCGGTCACAACCGAACTATGACATCCTTCATGGCCATGCCGGACATCTTATGCAGCTCCGCTCATTGCGCCATCTGGTCATTTAGCGGTAGGCGACGCTCCTGCCCGACAAACTGCGACTAGAAGAGCTTCTCCGACTCGTACCCTCCTGGGCCTAGAAGGATTGGGCGGCATCCACAGCACTCGTCGACAGATCTGCATATGCGTCTGGAGAACTCCATAGTTGATTAAGCAAGGCATACTTCTGATCCCCAAATTTAGCCTGTAAAAGAAAAGGCTTACCAGCCGCTATCTGACCGGCTTGACGGATTTCCTCACGCGCTACACGGGATTCGGACCGTGCCTCCGAAGAGCCTTGAAGGGCCTTGGCGAGTTCGATCCCCTTCGCCTTATTTTCTGTTTCCAAGGACTCGCACTTGGCGGCGGTGTCCTTGAGTTTTTGATCCATCTCGGTCACATGTTCCTCAAAACGGCGCCGAGCGGCCCATTTAGCCGTCAAGTCTGCAGCCGCCTTATCGGTGGCTACTTTGCTTACCCTTGCTTGCTCCTTGGCCTGAGCAAGATCTCTTATGAGGGTTTCCACTGCGGTGGCACTATCTGTACAAACACGCACATTGCAGCTCTTGAATTTCCACAAAAAGAACGGAAATAAACAGGCACACAGCAAGATGTATCTTATACCTTGCGCTTGGTTGAGCCCCTTGTTAACAAGGACTAGATCCTCATCGGCTCGCTCCAATTTCCGTTTGAGTTCGGGAATCTCCGCTGACTAGGCAGTCGCCACAAACAGAGAGGCCTATATTGAAATTCAAATAAAATAGCATGTTACCGCCTGACAACTGATTATCGATCCTTTGCTCACTTTTCATTCAGAAAACGGAACAGAGACTCGGGGGCTACTATCTATATACGGGCATACTTCTCATAAAAAAGATCAAAAAACATTACATTGCGTACCTCGAAGTCTGCTAGCAGGCTGGAGAAGGCTTCGTTCAGTCCGCTCTTGGAAGACAGAATCCTCTCAGACACACCACCCATCAGGGTGCGGTGCTCGTCCAGGACGGATGCACCGTGAAGAACGTCCGTCGTGGTATTCGGCACCTCTGGATTAACATAGGTCACCGCTCCCTTTCCTCCCATAGGGGTCGTTCGCTAGACTTCGGGGCCGTACTGGTCTCTAGAGCAGTCTATGGATGAGGGATGGATTGACCAGGGCCCTCGTCACCGGTTTCCATAAGGACCGTCCTCCCCGGCCCTCCGGCAGCTGAGGTATTACCCTCTGGCGCCATTAGATCGCCCCCCTGCATCTCTTCCAGGCTTGGGGAGGGCCTATGAGATGACACCTCGGCATCATCCGCCTTAGGCAGCGCGGAGGCTGATGGAGGCGACCCGCTCTCCATCATCTCCAGTGGCATATCCCCCGAGGACGAAGATAGTTGGGGGAGACTGCATGCCGGACTAGAAAATATAGAACCTAGAGTTATCATCACAGTTCATAAAGAATTGGACAATATGTGAGGCATCACGGGCTGCTTACGAGTCAGCTTTGGGCCAAGTCCGGCGACGATGTGTTGGGAGGACCTCGGCGTCTGACTCTGAGTCATCAGGGAGGGTAATTTTGTCCATCTTGGATGCTTCAGCTTCCAGGTCATTAGAGGGCGCCCTCTTTTTGCCCTTGCTGGTAGGATCTTCTTCTTCCTCCTCCTCATCGTTGTCGTCATCACCTTTGTGAGAGGACTGGGCATCAGCGTCTTCGGACACTATGTTCGAAGTGCCCTCCTCTCTTTTCTTCTTCTTGTACTTCTTTGCCGGCGCCTGGAATGGCGCCGGGACCAGCGTCCTCATTAGAAGGGGATTGGCTGCGTCTTCAGGGAGCGGAGCTGGACACCGGATCTGCTCCGCCTTCTTGATCTAGACCTGTTTGGGGAAGGGATTACTTAGCACCTCGGGTTAAACGAAGCAAATTGGTGTTCGAAGTTCTTAGAATTTACCTAGGAGGATGGATGGTTGCAGTCGAGGCCGGTGTCGTCTGAGGACCTTGGCCACGATTTCTGCTTCTTAAAAAGCAGTTTCCAGATCCCCTTGTGCATTGTGCCGTAGAACCGTTTTAGAGTCCGCAACCCTTTTGGATTGAACTCCCACATCTTGAGGGATCGCCTCTGGTAGGGAAGTGCTCAGCAGATCAGCATCACTTGGATTACACCAGCAAGGGTAATGTCCTTTGCTATCATGCTGTTGACGCTTTGCTGCAGCCGCAGCACCTCAAAGACCGACCCTCAGTCTGGACCCTTGTCGGTCCAGGATGTAAGCCTGAGTGGGGGTCCAGATCTAAAGGCTGGCACAGCTGCCCACATGGAGCCGCGGGGTTCCGTGATATAGAACCATTCCTGTTGCCATATTTTGATGGTGTCCACAAAGACTTCATTTGGCCAATTAACTTTGGGGAGATTGCTCACTATGGCGCCACCATAGTCCATGTGTTGCCCATTGACCACCTCCGGTTTCACATTAAAGATCTTGAGCCATAAGACGAAGTGTGGAGGGACACTGAGGAAGGCTTCGCACACGATGATAAACACCGAGATTTGAATGAACGAATTTGTGGCCAGATCGTGAAAATCCAGCCCATAGTAGAACATGAGACCCCTTACAAAGGGGTGGAGAGTGAATCCGAGTCCATGGAGGAAGTGTGGGATAAACACCACCCTCTCACCGGGCCCCGAAGTGGGGATGACCTCCGCCGAATCAGGAAGCCTGTGCTTGATTTCCGCGGTCAAATATCACGCTTCCTGCAGCTCCTTGATGTTCTCCTCCATGACGGAGGAGGGCACCCACTTGCCTTGAGAACCGGCCATGGTCGGTGGAGTTGTTGGGAAGGGAAGAGCTTGGAGTTTGGGCGCTGGAGCTCGGGGACGGAGAGGCAAAGAGACTGAGGCGTGGGGTGGAACTGATGGGTTCTATCCACTTATATGGACTGTGAATATCAAGCGTCCCCTCCCTCGAGCCTTAAAACTCGCCTGTTCCCAAGGGGTCACACGAACCACACGGTTAGGTTACCAAAACTCGTATTGATGAGAATCTCGTAATAAGGGGGCACGATCTTTGCTTTGACAAGACATGACGCCGAAGGTTGCGTCTCGAAGCGCGGAACAGGAGGCTGAAAAACGGTTTGAAGTGATAAAACGGTTAGATGTAACGTCTCGTTCGTGAAATCATCAGAAGACGGCTATCTGCATTTTACCTTTATATTTGAGGATTGTGACTATTGTAAAGAGACGAATATAGTGCTGGTGGTCAACTATTTTGAAGTGTTCGGAGGAGGAACCCGCCTTGCAATGCTGAAGACAATCTGCGCGCCGGACACATCGTCATTGAAGACTGGTTCAGGGGCTACCGAGGGATTCCTGGATTATGGGGTCCTCGGGCGTCTGGACTATGCAACATGGGCCGGACAAATGGGCCGTGAAGATACAAGATAGAAGACTTTCCCCCGTGTCCAGATGGGACTCGTCTTGGTGTGGAAGGCAAGCTTAGTTTGCGGATACGAAGATTCCTTTCTCTATAAACCGACTCTGTACAAACCCTAGCCCCCTCCGGTGTCTATATAAACCGGAGGGTTTAGTCAATAGAGACATAGTCATAATCATACAGGCTAGACAATTAGGGTTTAGCCATTACGATCTCATGGTAGATCAACTCTTGTAACCCCTATATTCATCAAAGTCAATCAAGCAGGACGTAGGGTATTACCTCCTTCAAGAGGGCCCGAACCTAGGTAAACATTGTGTCACTGTCTCCTGTTACCATCAATCGTTAGATGCATAGTTTGGGACCCCCTACCCGAGATCTGTTGGTTTTGACACCGAGAACCAGCCTCTTCAGCAACCCTCGTCTGTGCACTTATTAGGCCCTACCCCGATGTCGCTCGGCAGCATGTTCGGGGTAGGCCCAGGGGCTTCTGTCAGTGCAACAAACCCTAGGTTTGTTGCCTAGACTGTGCACAGGCACGGAAACAAGATTGAAGCACCAACCCAATTCAGAGTACAAAAACCCAAGAGATTTGTGTCGGATTACGGGTTCCAGCAAACCCTTGAGGTTCGAACACTGGGGTGCACACGAAGATCTCTCTTCCCCTAGCTCACACTCTCTCTATGATCTCAAACCCTAGCTCGACGAACCCGAGGAACAGGAGACACAAGAGTTTATATTGGTTCTGGCCACCGTTGCGGTGTAATAACCTACTCCAGTGTGGTGTGGTGGATTGCCTTGTAGGCTGGGGATGAACAAGTACAAGGGAAGAACAACCTCCTTGGGAGAGGTGTTCTTGAGCTCGATGAGCTTGTGTGGTTGGGGATGGTCTTAATCTCCTCTCTCGAGATGCCCGCTACGGTGGTGGCTAAGTACAATTTATAGAGGCCGGGGTCCTCTTCCCAAATATTAGGCGGGATGGGATCCCACAACAACCAATTTGAAGGGGGACAACTAGTACAAGTTATCCTGACAAAAGGTGTTCTTCGCCTGCCAAAGGCTCTGGTGGTGACGCCGTCATGGGCTCTGTGATGACATCTGTCTTGACGTCCTGCTGGTCTTGGTCTCATTGCACCGATATGGAAAAAAATGAGATAAAAAGAGAGAAGGGAAAATGTTACTATCCTTTTTCCACACTTGTGCTTCAAAGTAGCACCCTGATCTTCATGATAGAGAGTCTCCTATTTTGTCACTTTCATATACTAGTGGGACCTTTTCATTATAGAACTTGGCTCGCATATTCCAACGATGGGCTTCCTCAAAATTCCCTAGGTCTTCATGAGCAAGCAAGTTGGATGCACACCCACTTAGTTTCTTTTTTTGAGCTTTCATGTATTTATAGCTCTAGTGCATCTGTTGCATGGAAATCCCTACTCCTTGCATTGACATCAATTGATGGGCATCTCCATAGCCCGTTGATTAGTCGCGTCAATGTGAGACTTTCTCCCTTTATTGTCTTCTCACACAACCTCCATCATCATATTCTATTCCATCCATAGTGCTATGTCCATGTCTTGCACTCATATATTGCATGAAAGTTGAAAGAGTTTGAAAAGCTAAGTGCGAAACAATTGCTTGGCTTGTCATCGGGGTTGTGCATGATGGGAGCATTTTGTGTGATGAAAATGAAGCATGGCCAAACTATATGATTTTGTAGGGATAAGCTTCCTCTGGCTATGTTATTTTGATAAAACAAAATTGCTTGGTTAGCATGCTTGAAGTATTATTTTTTTATGTCAATATTAAACTTTTCTATTGAATCTTTCGGATCTGAATATTCATGCCACAATAAAGAAAATTACATTGAAAATTATGTTAGGTAGCATTCCACATCAAAAATTCTGTTTTTATCACTTACCTACTCCAGGACGAGCAGGAATTAAGCTTGGGGATGCTTGATACGTCTCCAACTTATCTATAATTTTTTATTATTCTATGCTATTATATTATCTATTTTGGATGTTTAATGGGCTTTATTATGCCCTTTTATATTATTTTTGGCACTAACCTATTAACCGAAGGCCCGGTGCAAATTGTTGTTTTTGCCTATTTCAGTGTTTCGCAGAGAAATAATATCAAATGGAATCCAAACGGAGTGAAACCTTTGCGAGGATCTTTTTTGGAACAAACGCAATCCAGGAGACTTGGAGTGGAGGTCAAGGAAGCAACGAGGTGGCCACGAGGTAGGGCGGCGCGCCTAGGGGGTAGGCGCGCCCCCACCCTCATGGGCCCCTCATAGCTCCACCGACCTACTTCTTTCGCCTATATATACTCTTATACCCTGAAAACATCCAGGGGAGCCACGAAACCACTTTTCCACCGCCGCAACCTTCTGTACCCGTGAGATCCCTTCTGGGGACATTTTCCGGTGATCACCCGGAGGGGGATTCGATCACAGAGGGCTTCTACATCAACTCCATAGCCTCTCCGATGGTGTGTGAGTAGTTTACCACAGACATTCGGGACCATAGTTATTAGCTAGATGACTTCTTCTCTCTTTGATCTTCAATACAAAGTTCTCTTCGATGTTCTTGGAGATCTATTCGATGTAATCCTTTTTGCGGTGTGTTTGCCGAGATCCGATGAATTGTGGGTTTATGATCAAGTTTATCTATGAACAATATTTGATTCTTGTCTGAATTCTTGTATGCATGATTTGATATCCTTGCAAGTCTCTTTGAATTATCAGTTTGGTTTGGCCTACTAGATTGATCTTTCTTGTAATGGGAGAAGTGCTTAGCTTTGGGTTCAATCTTGCGGTGCTCGATCCCAGTGACAGAAAGGGAACCGACACGTATTGTATTGTTGCCATCGAGGATAAAAAGATGGTGTTCATATCATATTGCTTGAGTTTATCCCTCCACATCATGTCATCTTGCCTAGTGCATTACTCTGCTCATATGAACTTAATACTCTAGATGCATGCTGGATAGCGGTCGATGTGTGGAGTAATAGTAGTAGATGCAGAATCGTTTCGTCTACTTGACATGGATGTGATGCCTATGTTTAGGATCATGCCTAGATATTCTCATAACTATGCGCTTTTCTATCAATTGCTCGGTAGTAATTTGTTCACCCACCGTAATATATGCTATCTTCAGAGAAGCCACTAGTGAAACCTATGGCCCCCGGGTCTACTTTACATCATATAAGTTTCTATTCTACAATTCCAGTTTACTATTTATTTTGCAATGTTTAGTTTCCAATCTATACAAAAATACCAAAAATATTTATCTTATTATCTTCATCAGATCTCACTTTTGCATGTGGCTGTGAAGGGATTGACAACCCCTTTATCGCATTGGTTGCAAAGTTCTTATTTGTTTGTGCAGGTACTTGGCGATTTGCGTGTAGTCTCCTACTAGATTGATTCCTTGGTTCTCAAAAACTGAGGGAAACACTTATGCTACTTTGCTGCATCACCCTTTCCTCTTCAAGGGAAAACCAACGCATGCTCAAGATGTAGCAGGCCCCAATAGCCTATGACCTTGATTGATGCGTGGCAAATGACGGGACGTGGGCGCCTCCACTTCCCCACGCAACCTCGATTTCCACCTGGCTAGGCAACCACCGTCGTCTTTGTAGCTCCGCCTCCTTTACAGGCAGCACTCTCCGCTGTTCCCTCATCTTTCGGAAGGCAGCAGATCTCTTTACCTGGTCCAATCTGACACCAACTCCCCCCGACGCCATGGCACCAAGCCGGAAGAAGGAGTCCCATACCTCGGCTCCTGTTATGTCGGTCCTCGAGCCCGCCATCCAGCGGTCGGTGGTGCTCAAGCAAGAGATGATGGGCAAGGTGCGCCCGGCGCTCACGCCAATTTCAATGAGTGGGGGGCGATGGTGTCCTGGCTTCCTTCCCGCGCCGAAGTTAACAGGACGGCCACCGAGGTCGACATCCATCTCCACGCCCTCTGGGCAGGCTTGATTCCCCCCTTCTCCAATTTCTTCAATGCGGTGGTATCGCATTACCAGATTAACGCGCTGCATCTCGATCCCCAATCCATCATCCTCCTTGCTGTCTTCGCCTTCGTCTGCGAAGCCATGGTGGGTATTGCCCCTTCCGCGGCTCTGGTTCTCCACTTCTTCTCGCTGCACCTGACAAATCCGCTCCAGCACTTTGGGTGTATATCCCTCTAGGCTGTCGCGGCGACGGCTGGCTCGGGGATTGACTTCGAGCTCTCGACGGTCGTCGGAGGCTTCAGGAAGAGGTGGGTGACATTGGCGTGCGCAGGCCCCTGCTACTGCTCCGCCGGATCCCAGCTGATCTGAGCTCCGGTTGGGGGCACGCGACGCTCACCGATCGATGACTCGCCCATGTCTGGCTCCGGTTCGCCAGGTTGAAGGACCTCGGTGTGACGGCGCCCATGGTGGTGAAGGAGTTCATCCGGTGTCGCATCGCTCCGCTTCAGCGCCACTCTCGGCAAATGTGGCTTCAGGCTCCGGCTCTTCCTCCTGAGGCGTGGCGCACGGTGCTCGAGCTCCGGACGGGCGACCCGATGCCAGCCAACCGGCCGGTGGAGTTCGTGAAGCAGATGCCCCTCTTCAATGAATGGGGACCATGCCTGGTTTGCCTTGAAGGGCCTCGCGAGAGCCCTGTCTTCGTGGCCCCCCTTCCTGCGCGATGCCTGCCCCGGGAGCGGGCGCAGGAGGGCGGTTGTTGTCGAGCGATGGCGACGCTGCTGCTGAGGAATCGGCACCACTCAGGACTCGTGAGTTGCCGTCCCCCGGGACCCTGGAGAGCCGTCCTGAGGAAACGGCCTCGGGGGCGACGCAGTCTGATGCTCCCGAGGCCAGAGGCCCCGAGGCCTCGGTGAACCTCGACGAAGCGAGTACCGAGGTCTCAGCGCAGCCCAGCACCCCTGAGGTCGCCTCCTCAGGGGTCACACCATCCGCGCCCGGCCTTGGTGACCGCGCCTAGGGCTTTGGCCGTCTCTGACCGTACTTTGCGGTGCTCCGCAAGAGGAGCGGGTCTCCAAGCTGTAGTGGGGACACCTTCCGGCCATTGAAGCCGAGGAAGTACATTGCTATTGACAAGTGAGTACCTTATCTTTGTAATTTCTAGACTGTTGCTTCTCCTCCTAACTGCAATCCCTCAGGGTCCGTTCTACTAAGGCGACGAAGTCTCCCGAGAAGCAACCTCCTCCTGCCTCGAGTCCTCTGCTGACCTATAGTGCCACAAGCCAGCCTGCAACACTTGGGACGAGGTTGGCTGGAGAGGCAAGCACATCGGCATGGCGTCTTGACCCCGCGTTCTTGCCGTCCGTTCTTCGCGGCGTTGCCTGGGGTGCGGAAGGTGTGCCAAGGGATCCTCCTCTGGTTATTGACCGCGGCTGGGTGGCCTTTGCTCTGGCCTCTCCTTTGGGTAACGAGCCTCCGCCCCTCCGGGGCCCCGACAGGGCCCGAAGGGCGACTGGATAGACGTCGGCCTCCAGCCCCCTGCTGGGAGCAGGCGAGCCACCTCGAATCTCTTCAACGACTCCCGGCGTGGATGATGGACCCGGTTGCGCATTCGAGCTTGCGTGCAGGCGGGGTGCCGTCCATCACGAGCTCTTCCGGGAAGCTATGGGTGCGCTGAGATGGCTCGGGGAAGAGCTTGTGGACGTCGACGCTCGCCTTGAAACTGAGGGTCTTCGGCTGGTGGATGAATGGCGTCAATTGAAGGTGGCCATCAACTTCGGGCGTGTCCAGCGCGAGCGTGCCAACGCGAAATCTGACGCATCCCTTTCAACCTCGCGCGAGGCCAGTGCCCGAGCCTTGGAGAAGGCCATGGAAGAAGACGACCACCGTGAGGTCGCTTTGAAGCACAGGCAGGAACTTTAGGTCCTGAATGCCTTCCTGGAGCAGCAGGCGGAGGCGCAGAGCTGCCTTGGCATCGATGAAGGGGGTGCCGTCCGACGAGGAGGAGATCTTGAAGCGTGAGGAAGCGCTAATGCTGGAGTCCACAGAGCGCAGCCTCAAGCTTGAGCAGTTGGAGACGAGGAAGCGTTAGGTTGCTCAGGCAGAAGATTCCGTCAGCGCGCGCGAGGCCAAGATCCAGGAGGAAGTGGACCGCAAGGTGGAGGAGGCTCGCGCTGATCTTGCCAATAGGTACGACCTGAAGCTGAGGGCAGGACCACCGCCCTCAGGTTGAGGTTGACTGAGGCGGAGCAGTGCGAGAAGGCCGCTACAACTGCTTTGATTGCCGTACAGGCCGAGTTGGCCTCCGCTCGTGCTGAACTGCTCCCGCTTCAGCAACGAGTTACCGTTGCTGAGTCCCTCGCATAGCAGAGCAGGGAGGAGGCGATCCGCCGACAAATGTTGCAGCGCGGACATGCCCCCATGCTCCAGGACCTCAGGGTGAGGGCCAACCGGGCGCTGGGCATCATCTGCAACGAATACGCCCCTCATCCTCATGTAGAAGACTATGTCGGCCACCTTCGCTTTTTCACCGATGTCGTGACACGCCGTGAGGACTGGGCTGAGAGGGCTCGTGAGCTAGTTGAAGAAAAGAGTCGTGTCCTCCTTAGGCGTGCGTTTTCCCACGTCTTCAGCGATCTTCAAAATGCCGACCCCCACTTAGACTTCGACACCGCCATCGCCCCAGTGCCCGGAGCTATTCTGGGAAACCTGGCGCGCTGGGTGGATGATAACGTGGATGCTCTGGTCAGAGCTTTCTGTAACACCCCGGATGTGATTTACCCTATATGTACTCCAACTCTTGTCGTTTCCGGCGTTAAGCTATTTTATTTTCTCGGGTTCGGGTTTTTGTCTCCGTGTGTTGTTGTCGTTGTCATGCATCTCGTATCATGTCATCATGTGCATTGCATTTGCATACGTGTTCTTCTCATGCATTCGATCATTTTCCCCGTTGTCTGTTTTGCATTCCGGCGCTTCGTTCTCCTCCAGTGGTCAATTCTACCTTTCTTTCATGTGTGGGGATTAAACATTTCCAGATTGGACCGGGACTTGCCAAGCGGCGTTGGTTTACTACCGGTAGACCACCTGTCAAGTTTCGTAACATTTGGACTTCGTTTGATACTCCAACGGTTAACCAAGGGACCGAAAAGGCCTCGTGTGTGTTGCAGCCCAACACCCCTCCAAGTTGGCCCAAAACCCACCAAAACCTTCTCCATCATTTAGAGTGTTCGATCACGATCACGTGGACGAAAACCGCACCTCATTTGGACACTCCTAGCTCCCTCTATGCCTATATATAGACCCCCTCATCCAAATCTCGGATCCCCTCCTTCTAACCCTAAAAAAATCCCAGATCCGCCGCGAACCGGACGCGTCCGGCCCGCGCCGGACAGTGTCCGCTCCGCGCGAGCCAGGCGGGGCCCTCCCGGCCCGGCTGCCCCGCGCGACGCCTCCTACAACGCCCGCGCCGCCTCGCCTTTCTTCCCCGACACCGGCAGGCTGCGCCGCCGCGCTAGGTCGTCGCCGGCGCCAACCGGTGCCCCGCAAGGCGCCCCGCGCCGGATCCGCACCGCCCGCCGCCGCCGCCAGGTCGCCGCCCCTCACCGCCGCGACCAGCGCGCCGCTGAGCTCCACCTCGGTCTCCGACCTCCTCCCCTCGAGAAACTCCGGCGAGCAACATCTCCGGCGAGGACGAACCTCGGGAAGCGTGCCGAACCGGATCTGGATCTGGATCTCGTCTGGGTTGACTTTCCGTCCCTAACCCTAATTTTTTGCCTATGTTCATCGTGCCGTAACTCCTCATCCGTAGCTCCGTTTTGGGCATATAGCATATCAAAATGTTCGTCTCAGAGAGCACATCATTTCAACTCATTGCATCATTTTCATTTGAGTTCATATTGATGCCCGAAATGCTGTTAGAAGAGTGCTATTTGAGATAATTGTCAGATCTGCTGCTCCAATTAGATATTTGTCATTTTTGCCATGATTATTGTGTGCATGATATGTCCTGGAGCTCTACATGTGTTTTGTCATATGTTTTTCCATCTATCCAGAGGTGCAACCCATGTATTTTTGTGATGTGTGTGGTGACTAGCACAAGCTTGCAAAGTGGGGCATTCGTCAATGCTGATTTCAGGGACTTAGCATTTCCACTAAGTCCTTGACCTGTTTATCTCATATGGTCATATGTTCATGTTGTTTCCTAGTGATCCTTGCCTCTTTTGAGGATGATCAGTAAGGATGTTTTGTTAATATTGTAGTGCTCTATCCATCCATGTCTTTGTTTGAAATTATGGAGCACCCTAGCTTGAGTCAATCGAGCTCTACTTTTGTCATTTCGTGAATCTGGGCAGATTGTCTACTTGTTAGCGATTTTGCCGAGGATGTTGTAGTTGATCCGTGCATGCTATGGTATTGTTCTTGCCATGCCTAGCTTGTATTTTGTGTTTTCTTGATGGGTATATGCTTAGATTGTCATGACTTGCTCTGTAGTGAGTGCATCGAGCTCGTAAACATGCTTACTTGATATCTGTTTTCAGCATGCTCCAGTTTTCACTAAGTCTGAGAACTGATTATGTTTTTGCCATGTTCACATGCTTGCAAATGTATTTTCTGATCCCTTTTGGCTCAAGGTCAATAAGGGACGTTTGTTAAGCACTTTGAGTAGCTCCATGCCATGCTTTAGTTTTCCATGTTCAGGTCCTGTAGCATATAGTTTTCATGCTCCAAAGAGTGCTATCTGATCTGAAATTCCAGACAAGTGTTAATTTCACTAAGTCTGAAATCTGTTTGTCAAATGCATTTTTGCCATGCTTGTTTGAACCTGTTAATGGATGAATTGGCCGTAGCTCAGTGCTAGACTTTTGTTAAGCTTCATGAATGGATTCCTGCCATGTATTGTGATGCCATGTTTGGGTGTTGTAGCATGTTCATCTTGTTGCATTTAGATGGCTACTTACTGTAAATCATAGAACGTGGTCATATTTGAATTGCTTGCCATTTCCAAACTGCAACTCTGATTCCGGCGTTCTTTATATCGTTTTCAAGAGATTTCATCTCATCTTTCCAGTGGCACACTTGGATTTCCAAGTTGAGGCCAGGTTCATTCGTTCCTTGTCAAATCTTGCATATGCATCCCATATTGCATCCCGCATAGCATACCATCTTTGCATCATGTTGTTTGAGTTTGCACGTGATTGATTGTGTCCTTGTTTCTTGTTTGTCTTGTTTGGGTAGAGTCGGGAGACGAGTTCGCTAACGAGGAGCCCGTTGAGTTTGCTTTCGAGGATCCAGTCAACTCTGACAACTTTACAGGCAAGATGATCATACCCTCGAAATCACTACTATCTTTGCTTTGCTAGATGCTCGCTCTTTTGCTATGCCTATGCTACGATGCCTACCACTTGCTTATCATGCCTCCCAAATTGCCATGTCAAACCTCTAACCCACCATGTCCTAGAAAACCATTGATTGGCTATGTTACCACTTTGCTCAGCCCCTCTTATAGCGTTGGTAGTTGCAGGTGAAGATTGGAGACCGTTCCTTGTTGGAACATTATTTACTTGTTGGGATATCATTATATTGCCTTGTTATCTAAATGCATCTATATACTTGGTAAAGGGTGGAAGGCTCGGCCTCTCGCCTAGTGTTTTGTTCCACTCTTGCCGCCTTAGTTTCCTTCATATCGGTGTTATGTTCCAGGATTTTTGCGTTCCTTACGCGGTTGGGTTATAATGGGAACCCCTTGATAGTTCGCCTTGATTAAAGCTATTCCAGCAATGCCCAACCTTGGTTTTACCATTTTCCACCTAGCCTCTTTTTCCCTTGGGTTTCTGGAGCCCGAGGGTCATCTTATTTTAAACCCCCCCGGGCCAGTGCTCCTCTGAGTGTTGGTCCACCTGTCAGCTGCCGGTGGCCATCAGGGGCAACTCTGGGCTGGCCTACCTGTACCTAAGACAATTTGAGTGTGCCCTGAGAACGAGATATGTGCAGCTCCTATCGGGATTTGTCGGCACATTCGGGCGGTGTTGCTGGATTTGTTTTAACCTGCCGAAGTGTCTTGAAGAACCAAGATACCGAGTCTGATCGGACTGTCTCGGGAGGAGGTCTATTTCTTCGTTGACCATGAGAGCTTGTCATGGGCTAAGTTGGGACTCCCCTGCAGGGATTTGAACTTTCGAAAGCCGTGCCCGCGGTTATGGGCAGATGGGAATTTGTTAATGTCCGGTTGTAGATAACTTGAACCTTAATTTAATTAAAATGAATCAACTGTGTGAGTTGCCGTGATGGTCTCTTCTCGGCGGAGTCCGGGAAGTGAACACGGTGTTGGAGTAATGCTTGCGCAGGTTGTTCTCTAGTTTCTCGTTCGCGCTTTGCCCTCTCTTCTCGCTCTCTTTTGCGAATAAGATAGCCACCATATATGCTAGTCGCTTGCTGCAGCTCCACATAATTACCTTGCCTTACCTTTAAGCTTAAATAGTTTTGATCGCGAGGGTGCGAGATTGCTGACTCCCTGTGGCTCACAGATTACTTCCAAACCAGATGCAGGGCCTGATGTTTCCGCTCCAGATGACGCGCTTGAGCTCAAGTGGGAGTTCGACGAGGACTCTCAATGATACTACGTGTCTTTCCCTGATGATCAGTAGTGGTGCCCAGTTTGGGGTGATCGGGACCGTGTCGCATGTTGGGTTATCTTTTATTTTGGCGCCGTAGTCGGGCCATGAGTGTTTGAATGTTGTAATGCTATTTATGTACTTTGTGTGACGTGGACAGTGTAAGCCAACTATGTACCTTCCCCTTTTTTATCTATATTACATGGAATGTTGTGATGTTTGCCTAACTTGCGACACTGCTTTCAATGCGGTTATGCCTCTAAGTCGTGCCTCGACACGTGGGAGCTATAGCCGCATCGAGGGCATTACAAGTTGGTATCAAAGCCTTCCCCGACCTTAGGAATTATATATCGGAGAGTTTAGGAATTCTTTTTACTTCCTAGTCTCATCATCGCTCTGGTAAGGCATCCTGACGTAGAGTTTTGACTCTTCTCTTCTCAAATTTCACTAAATTTTTTTTAGGATCACGCGGGTATCTTGGAATCATTCCAATGGTTTTGTGACGAGAACATTGTCTTGGTGCCTCCTGTCAGGGGTTTTGTGGCAGTGTCCCGGGGAGTTGAGCTCCGAGGTGTTGTCATCATAATTTTATCGTTGCAGTTCTGGAATACCTGAGTTTAGTTCGCCGACATCAAAAATCTCATTTATGCAGTTCGTTGGTGAGATAACCTCGACGCCACCCAGTACTGGGGCCGGAGTTCGGGAGTATCGCCATAACTTGCATAACGGATGCTTTTCGAAGGTTGAGGTAGATGGTTTCCGAAGTTTTTCTCGGTTATGTGTTGAAGGATGGATACAGCTGGATGTAGGAATTACTAGATTTGGGTGAGATATTATGCTTCCCCTGTATCCCCAACACCTGATTGCATAACCGGAAAGGTTCGGGAGTTTCATAGGTGGGAATTCAAGTAGCTCTAGTTCTTCTTCCATGGATATTTGGTTTGAGATTGAGATTTCTTACCGAGTATTCGTTCTTGATCCGTACTTGTTGATTTATTTCTCTACCTAAATTCTAAGTGGCTTCTCAATTTATGGATATGTGACCATTTCAAGGGGAATGCATTCGTTCATTTTGTTCGGATGTGAAGACTATATGTTGCAATTTTCATTCCGTTGGATTCAGCTTCATTTTATCTGTCAATGTGCTGATGGTGGTCAACCTCTTCAAGATGTCTCCCGCTAAGAGCACCAATAAGAATCATAATCAAGATCCGCCTCCACCTCCACCTCCTCCGGAGGCATGGCAAGCTGTGATGGCCGCAACCAATGCAAACACACAGTTGATCATGCAAATTCTTCAAGAGCGCAATCAAGCGAACCAAGGCAACCAAGGCAACAATCAGAATCACTTTGCTACACTCAACCAGTTCCTTGCTAACGGGCCAAAGACTTTCAGCAATTGTGTTGAGGCAACTGATGCTGACGATTGGCTAGTGGATCTGTGCAAGCATTTCGAGTGCAGTAACGTCAGGCCTGAGGACTTCGTCAAGTTCGCTTCCTTCCAACTCAAAGATCAAGCTACAGAATGGTTCCAGCAGTACAAGGATTCTAGAGGAGGTCGTGTTATTACCTGGGATGAATTCCGTCAAGACTTCAAAGCTCATCATATTCCTCAGAGCGTGGTTGGAAGCAAGTGTGAGGAATTCCGCAACCTGAAGCAAGGCTCTTTGTCTGTCTATGACTACAACAAGTTGTTTCAGAACCTCGCCCGCTTTGCTAAGCACGACGTCCTTGATGAGAAGAGCATGATATACCAGTTCAGGGGTGGTCTCAGAGAAGAAATCTAGCTAGCTCTTGTTCTCTTCGAACCCTTGAGATACGATGAGTTCTACAACATGGCATTGAAGCAAGAGGCCGCTCAACTGAGGTGTGATTCTTCCAACAAGCGAGTCAGAGACACTACTCCTTCTTCCTCTACACAAGTGGCCAAGCAGCAGAAGTATTGGCTTCCTCCTCCTCCGTTTCGTCAGCCGTATCAACAGAAAAGCAAAGGTGGCAGTGGATCTTCCCACCCACCCAACCCTGGCTTTCAGAACAAGACTTCGTCTCAAGCTCCAAGATCAAGTGCTCCGTATCACCGTCCGCTTTCAGAGGTCACGTGCAACAAGTGCCAACAGAAGGGTCACTATGCCAAAAAGTGCTTCAACCAGAGGCGTCTTCCTCCTCCTCCTGTGAGATCGGCAAGTACAGCTGTGGTCAAGCATAACCCCAAGCACGCCAAGGTCAACTTGATGAATGCAGCTCAGGCAGAGGACTCGTCAGATGTCATCATGGGTAACCTTCCTGTTAATGATATTCTAGCTAAAGTTCTTTTTGACACGGGTGCATCGCATTGTTTCATCTCGAGACCGTTTTCGTCTAAGCATGGTTTGGCTTTGCAAATTTTGCCTAGTCCATTAGCAGTTGTCTCTCCCGGTAGACGCATGCATGCTAACTCCATTGCTCCGGATGTTACTATCACTTTGGGTGACTACAAATTTCTATCTTCTCCTACGGTTCTTGGTGACTCGGATATTGATCTTATTCTCGGGATGGATTGGCTTTCTAAGCACAAGGTGCATCTTGATTGTGCAGCCAGGCAGATTCAATTGACTCATTCGCCTGAGGATGTAATTTTCTTTGCCGCTCGTGATGATACCATCCGTCTGTTTTATCTCAATGAGAAGGGTGAACTGGATGCTATCTCGCAAATTCCAGTCGTTTGCGAATATCAAGACGTCTTTCCAGAAGAGCTTCCAGGAATGCCTCCGCACCGGCCAGTTGAATTCGTCATCGATCTTGAGCCTGGCATGGAACCTGTGTGCAAGCGTGCTTACAAGCTCGGACTTGAAGAGTTGAAGGAGCTGAAGAAGCAACTCGATATTCAAGAGAGAATGGGTCTCATCCGGCCTAGTTCTTCTCCGTGGGGTTGTGGTGTTCTTTTTGTGAAGAAGAAGGATGGAACGGACCGACTTTGTGTTGATTACCGTCCATTGAACAAGAAGACCATCAAGAACAAATACCCACTTCCCAACATCAACGAGCTGTTCGAACAACTCAAAGCTGCCCAAGTATTCTCCAAGCTTGATCTCCGTATGGGTTATCATCAGATTCGAATCCGTGAGCAAGATATCCCCAAGACGGCTTTCAGGACAAGCTATGCTTCATATGAGTACATTGTCATGTCTTTTGGCCTCGTCAACGCTCCTCCGACTTTCTCTCGCATGATGAACTTTATCTTCAACGCCTACACCAATGACTTCGTTTTGGTCTATCTCGACGACATTCTGGTCTTTTCGAAGAACAAGGAAGATCATGCCAAGCACTTGCGTTTGGTACTCGATAAGCTCAGGGAACACAAGTTCTACGCCAAGTTCTCCAAGTGCGAATTTTGGCTTGATGAGGTTCTTTATCTTGGTCATATCATCTCTGCCAAGGGCATTGCGGTGAATCCTGAGAAGGTGTCTGCAATTGTGAATTGAGAACCTCCTCAGAACGTGAAGCAACTCTGTAGCTTCATCGGTCTCGCAAGCTACTGTCGAAGATTCATTCAAAACTTTTCTAAGATCGCGAAGCCTCTCTCAAATCTTCTCCAGAAGCACGTCAAGTACGTTTGGTCTCCGGAGTTTGACATTGCTTTCAACACTTTGAAAAAGAGAAATTGATCACTGCTCCAGTTCTGACTCCGCCTGATGAATCCAAGCCGTACGAGATCTTTTGTGACACCTCTCTCCAAGGTCTTGGCGCAGTGTTGATGCAAGAGAAGAAAGTTGTGGATTATACCTCTCGCCAGTTGAAGCCCAATGAGAAGAACTACCCCACTCATGATCTTGAGTTGGCGGCCGTTGTGCATGCTCTTTTGACTTGGAGGCATCTCTTATTGGGAAGAAAAGTGGACATCTTCATTGACCACAAGAGTCTCAAGTACATCTTCACTCAGCCTAATCTCAACCTCAGGCAGACTCGATGGGTCGAAATGACTCAAGAGTATAATCCAAGTATCGAGTATACTCCAGGCAAGGCCAATGTGATTGCTGACGCTTTGAGCAGAAAGGCTTATTGCAACAGTCTGATTCTCAAGCCTTATCAACCCGAGCTTTGTGAAGCTTTCCGCAAACTTAATCTGCAAGTTGTTCCTCAAGGTTTCCTCGCCAACCTTCAAGTCTCTCCTACTTCGGAAGACCAGATTAGCCAAGATCAGCTTCTTGATGCTATGGTGAAAAAGGTGAAGATTGGGATTGCCAAGAGTCAACCCAAGTACAAGTGCTACCGCCTTGATGAGAAGGATACTCTCTTCTTTGAGGATCGTATTGTTGTGCCCAAAGGTGACGTTCGTAAAGTGATCATGAATGAGGCTCAAAATTCTCTCCTCTCCATCCACCCTGGGAGCACGAAGATGTATCAGGACCTCAAACAGGCTTATTGGTGGACTCGAATGAAGCGCTAGATTGCTCAATTCGTGAATGAGTGTGATGTCTACAGAAGAGTGAAGGCAAAACATCAAAGGCCAGCGGGTCTCCTCCAACCTCTTGCCATTCCAGAATGGAAGTTTGACCACATTGAAATGGACTTCGTTACTAGGTTTCCAAAGTCCAAATGTGGCAATGATGCTATATTCGTTGTCATCGACAAACTCACCAAAGTGGCTCACTTTCTGCCTATCAAAGAGTCTATCACTTCAGCTTAATTGGCGGAACTCTATACCTCTTGGATTGTCTCTCTGCATGATATTCCACAAGTGATCTCTTCAGACCGTGGCAGCATCTTTACCTCCAAGTTTTGGGATTCTTTTCAGAAGGCCATGGGCACCAACATCCGCTTCAGTACAGCTTTCCATCCTCAAACTAGCGGTCAAGTCGAGCGTGTCAACCAGATTCTTGAAGATATGCTCAGGGGTTGTGTGATCTCCTTCGGTATGAAGTGGGAGGATTGTCTTCCTTATGCTGAATTCTCCTACAACAATAGTTTTCAAGCAAGTTCGGGCAAGGCCCCATTTGAAATTCTGTATGGCGGGAAGTGTCGTACCCCTCTCAACTTGTCTGAAACCGGTGAACGTCAGCTTTTGGGTAATGACTTAATCAAAGAGGCAGAGGAAATGTGCAAAGTCATTCGAGATAACCTCAAAGCAGCTCAATCGCGCCAGAAGAGCTACTATGATAGTAAGCACCGTGATTTGGCTTTCAAGATCGGAGATCATGTTTACCTCCGCGTCTCTCCAATGAAAGGTACTCGTCGCTTTGGTATCAAAGGGAAGTTTGCCCCTAGATATGTGGGACCTTTCAAGATTGTTAGCAAGAGAGGCGATCTCGCCTATCAACTCGAGCTTCCTTCAAACTTTGCAAATGTTCATGACGTGTTCCATGTCTCTTAGCTTCGAAAGTTCTTCAAGACTCCTGACCACACCGTCAACTTCGAGGACATTGAGCTCCAAGAAGATCTCTCTTGTCGTGAGCACCCCGTTGCTATTCTCGAAGAGACTGAACGCAAGACTCGCAACAAGTCAATCAAATTCCTCAAAGTAAAGTGGTCACACCATTCCGACCGTGAAGCTACCTGGGAACGTGAGGATCACCTCCGTTCTGTGTACCCTGCGTTCTTTCAGTCCTAGATCTCGGGACGAGATCCTTTCGTAGTGGTGGAGTGTTGTAACACCCCGGATGTGATTTACCCTATATGTACTCCAACTCTTGCCATTTCCGGCGTCAAGTTATTTTATTTTCTCGGGTTCGGGTTTTTTTCTCCGTGTGTTGTTGTCGTTGTCATGCATCTCATATCATGTCATCATGTGCATTGCATTTTCATACGTGTTTATCTCATGCATTCGAGCATTTTCCCCGTTGTCCGTTTTGCATTCTGGCGCTTCGTTCTCCTCCGGTGGTCAATTCTACCTTTCTTTCATATGTGGGGATTAAACATTTCCGGATTGGACCGAGACTTGCCAAGCGGCCTTGGTTTACTACCAGTAGACCGTCTGTCAAGTTTTGTAACATTTGGACTTCGTTTGATACTCCAACGGTTAACCGAGGGACCGAAAAGGCCTCGTGTGTGTTGCAGCCCAACACCCCTCCAAGTTGGCCCAAAACCCACCAAAACCTTCTCCATAATCTAGAGCATTCGATCATGATCACGTGGCCGAAAACCGCACCTCATTTGGACACTCCTAGCTCCCTCTATGCCTATATATAGACCCCCTCATCCAAATCTGGGATCCCCTCCGTCTAACCGTAAAAAAATCCCAGATCCGCCGCGAACCGGACGTGTCCGGCCCGCGCCGGACAGTGTCCACTCCGCCCGAGCCTGTCCCGTGCCGACACGTGGCGCTGCGCGCCCACTTCGCCATCCCGCGCCGCCGGCCCGCCCGGGCCCAGGCGGGGCCCTCCCGGCACGGCTGCCCCGCGCGCCGCCTCCTACATCGCCCGCGCCGCCTCGGCTTTCTTCCCCGACACCGGCGGGCAGCGCCGCCGCGCTTTGTCGTCGCTGGCGCCGACCGGCGCCTCGCAAGGCGCCCCGCGCCGGATCCGCACCGCCCGCCGCCGCCGCCAGGTCGCCACCCCTCACTGCCGCGACCAGCGCACTGGCGAGCTCCACCTCGGGCTCCGGCCTCCTCCCCTCGAGCAACTCCGGCGAGCTCCATCTCCGGCGAGGACGAACCTCGGGAAGCGCGCCGAACCAGATCTGGATCTGGATCTCGTCTGGGTTGACTTTCCGTCCCTAACCCTAATTTTTTGCCTATGTTCATCGTGCCGTAACTCCTCATCCGTAGCTCCGTTTTGGGCATATAGCATATCAAAATGTTCGTCTCAGAGAGCACATCATTTCAACTCATTGCATCATTTTCATTTGAGTTCATATTGATGCCCGAAATGCTGTTAGAAGAGTGCTATTTGAGATAATTGTCAGATCTGCTGCTCCAATTAGATATTTGTCATTTTTGCCTTGATTATTGCGTGCATGATATGTCCTAGAGCTCTACATGTGTTTTGTCATATGTTTTGCCATCTATCCAGAGGTTCAACCCATGTATTTTTGTGATGTGTGTGGTGACTAGCACAAGCTTGCAAAGTGGGGCATTCGTTAATGCTGATTTCAGGGACTTAGCATTTCCACTAAGTCCTTGACCTGTTTATCTCATATGGTCATATGTTCATGTTGTTTCCTAGTGATCCTTGCCTCTTTTGAGGATGATTAGTAAGTATGTTTTGTTAATCTTGTAGTTATCTTTCCATCCATGTCTTTGTTTGCAATTATGGAGCATCCTAGCTTGAGTCAATCGAGCTCTACTTTTGTCATTTCGTGAATCTGGGTAGATTGTCTACTTGTTAGCGATTTTGCCGAGGATGTTGTAGTTGATCCGTGCATGCTATGGTATTTTTCTTGCCATGTCTAGCTTGTATTTTGTGTTTTCTTGATGGGTGTATGCTTTGATTGTCATGAATTGCTCTGTAGCGAGTGCATCGAGCTCGTAAACATGCCTACTTGATATCTGTTTTCAGCATGCTCAAGTTTTCACCAAGTCTGAGAACTGATTATGTTTTTGCCATGTTCACATGCCTGCAAATGTATTTTCTGATCCCTTTTGGCTCAAGGTCACTAAGGGACTTTTGTTAAGCTCTTTGAGTAGCTCCATGCCATGCTTTAGTTTGCCATGTTCATGTCAGGTAGAATATAGTTTTCATGCTACAAAGACTGCTATCTGATCTGAAATTCCAGACAAGTGTTAATTTCACTAAGTCTGAAATCTGTTTGTCAAATGCATTTTTTCCATGCTTGTTTGAACCTGTTAATGGATGAATTGGCCGTAGATCAGTGCTAGACTTTTGTCAAGCTTCATGAATGCATTCCTGCCATGTATTTCGATGCCATGTTTGGGTGCTGTAGCATGTTCATCTTGTTGCATTTAGATGGCTACTTGTTGTAAATCGCAGAACGTGGTCATATTTGAATTGCTTGCCATTTCCAAACCGTAACTCCGATTCTGGCGTTCTTTATATTGTTTTCAAGCGATTTCATCTCATCTTTCCAGTGTCACACTTGGATTTCCAAGTTGAGGCCAGGTTCATTAGTTCCTTGTCAAATCTTGCATAGCACGTGGTTGATTGTGTCCTTGTTGCTTGTTTGTCTTGTTTGGGTAGAGCCGGGAGACGAGTTTGCTAATGAGGAGCCCGTTGAGTTTGCTTTCGAGGATCCAGTCAACTCTGCAACTTTACAGGCAAGATGATCATACCTCGAAATCACTACTATCTTTGCTTTGCTAGATGCTCGCTCTTTTGCTATGCCTATGCTACGATGCCTACCACTTGCTTATCATGCCTCCCAAATTGCCATGTCAAACCTCTAACCCACCATGTCCTAGCAAACCGTTGATTGGCTATGTTACCGCTTTGCTCAGCCCCTCTTATAGCGTTGCTAGTTGCAGGTGAAGATTGGAGACCGTTCCTTGTTGGAACATTATTTACTTGTTGGGATATCATTATATTGCCTTGTTATCTAAATGCATCTATATACTTGGTAAAGGGTGGAAGGCTTGGCCTCTCGCCTAGTGTTTTGTTCCACTCTTTGTAGGATCGAAAGTATGTCTAGAGGGGGGGTGATTAGACTACTTGACCAAATAAAAATTTAACCTTTTCCGAATTTTAGTTCTTGGCAGATTTTAGCTATTGTAGGACAAGTCAAGCAATCATCACACAATTCAAGCAAGCATGCAAAGAGTATATTGGCAGCGGAAAGTAAAGCATGCAACTTGCAAGAATGTAAAGGGAAGGGTTTGGAGAATTCAAACGCAATTGGAGACACGGATGTTTTTCCCGTGGTTCGTATAGGTGGTGCTATCCTACATCCACGTTGATGGAGATTTCAACCCACAAAGGGTAACGGTTGCGCGAGTCCACACAGGGCTCCACCCACAAAGGGTAACGGTTGCGCGAGTCCACACAGGGCTCCACCCACGAACGGTCCACGAAGAAGCAACCACCCACAAAGGGTCCACGAAGAAGCAACCTTGTCTATCCCACCATGGCCATCGCCCACACAGGACTTGCCTCACTAGCGGTAGATCTTCACGAAGTAGGCGATCTCCTTGCGCTTACAAACTCCTTGGTTCAACTCCACAATCTTGTCGGAGGCTCCCAAGTGACACCTAGCCAATCTAGGAGACACCACTCTCCAAGAAGTAACAAATGGTGTGTAGGTAATGAACTCCTTGCTCTTGTGCTTCAAATGATAGTCTCCCCAACACTCAACTCTCTCTCATAGGATTTGGATTTCGTGGAAAGAATATTTGAGTGGAAAGAAACTTGGGGAAGGCTAGAGATCAAGATTCATATGGTAGGAATGGAATATCTTGGTCTCAACACATGAGTAGGTGGTTCTCTCTCAGAACATATGAGTTGGAATTGTGTATGTGTTCTGATGGCTCTCTCCATGAATGAAGAGGAGGTGGAGGGGTATATATATCCTCCACACAAAATCCAACCTTTACACACAGTTTTCCAATCTCGGTGGGACCGAATCAACAAACTCGGTCGGACCGAAAATGTAAACCTAGTGACCGTTAGAGATTTTCGGTGGGACTGACATGCAACTCGGTAGGACCGATATGGTTAGGGTTTGGGCATAACATAATCTCGGTGAGACCGATTACACAACCTCGGTGAGACCGATTTTGGTAATTAGCTGACCAGAGAGTTGGTCAGGCAAACTCGGTGGGACCGATTTGCTCTTTCGGTGAGACCGAAAAGTTACAAAAAGGAAACACTAAATTTACATTGCAATCTCGGTGGGACCGATTCGCTCTTTCGGTGAGACCGAAAAGTTACGAAAGGGAAACAGAGAGTTTGCAATCCCATCTCGGTGAGACTGAGATCCCTATCGGTAGAACCGATTTGCTAGGGTTTGGCAGTGGCTTTTGACAAGTGAAACTCGGTGGCGCCGGATAGGAAGAATCGGTATGACCGAGTTTGGCTTAGGGTTTAGGTCATATGTGGATATGGGAAAGTAGTTGAGGGTTTTGGAGCATATCACTAAGCACATGAAGCAAGAGGCTCATTAAGCAACACCTCATCCCTCCTTGATAGTATTGGCTTTTCCTAAAGACTCAATGTGATCTTGGATCACTAAAATATAAAATGAAGAGTCTTGAGCTTTTGAGCTTGAGCGAATCCTTTGTCCTTAGCATTTTGAGGGTTCCACTTTCACATCCATGCCATGCCAATCATTGAGCTTTCCTGAAATAATCATCTTGGAATAGCATTAGCTCAATGAGCTATATGTTGTTATGAATTACCAAAACCACCTAGGGATAGTTGCACTTTCAATCTCCCCCTTTTTGGTAATTGATGACAACATATAGATCAAAGCTTCGACAAATGATAATAAGCATGAAATATATTGTCGCTTTGAGAAGTATGTGATAAGTAAGAGCTCCCCCTAAATTTTTGCATATTTAAAATTTGCTTTGGACTGCAAATGCACAAGGAGTTAGAGTCATGGGTTACTCTTCCATGTCACATACATCTTGGTGGAGCGCTTAAAATGATAAGAATGAAATACATGCACTCATCACCAAGAATAGTGAATGATCACCTAAGATAGATAAGATAATAGCATTAAGCAAGCATTAAGTGTAGCTTATGATCAAACACATGATCATCAATGTCTCATAGATAATGACGTAGTATCTCAAGCACTCAAAAGCAAACAAAGTTCGAAAAACCACCAAATAAAGAAAGAGAGAAAAAAGGCAACACTCTCTCTCTCGAAGCCTATGATCTATACATTTTTCTCCCCCTTTGGCAACAAGTTACCAAAAAGTTCCTAGAAAATGCATAGTGCTAGATCGACGCTCAGGCTTGATCTTCTGGTGGTGGTGGAGTCCGGATCCCTCCAAGGACGAAAGCTTCTGTAGACGCTGAAGTAGACGCTGGAGTTGGAGCTGATGTAGATGCTGGAGCTGGTTGGGCTGGTGCTACGGCTGGAGCTGAGGCAGTTGCTCTTGTGTCAGGAACTGGCACTGTAGACGACCTCAAACCTCGTGGCACTCTGGCAAAGGCATCAGTGGTTGTCTTCCCTTTCCTCTCCTGCATATCATCTTGGAGCTGCTCCACTGCAGTCTGAATCTCTGTCACCTTGACATCCAAGTCATAGAACTTTTGTTCCATGATTCTCTCTAGGCTTGCCTGGTTCTGAGTTAGGGTGGCTAGTCCTTTCTCAATCCACAGGGTGGATGCAATTAGGTAACCAAGCTGCTCTTGTTTGGTTTTCAGGAAATATTCAGATGCCTCCTCTTGAGTTGGCATCTTGGCAGCTTTCTCCTTCCTTGCCTTCTCCTTCTTTGCTTGTGCTTGGGCAGATGATGGTTCATTTTCAGTCATCACAACTTGATTGTCCTCAAAATCTGGACGGATGGGCAGGTGTTCCTTGTCCAATAAGTATATGCCTGTGCCCATCTTGGAGTTGATGAGCTCCTGAATTTGTGCGGCATAACCACAGCTCCTCTTCTGATCAGCTGCTGTCCTCTTGATAGTCTCTACTATGAGGCTCATGACCTTGAATTTCTGAGGCACATCAAATACATGAAGCAAATTGATTGCATGGCCTCTGATCATCTTGTGATCTCCAGACTTGGGAAAGAGAGTGTGCCTCAATATCCAATTGATGGTTGGCAGCCCTGACAGAAGGTAATGTACCGAGCCAAACTTGAAAGTTTCAAGAGCTTCATTTGGAATTTCCTTCTACATGTTGGACATTGAGTTGTGGTCCATCTTCTTCTTGGCATAAATGTCCAAGTCATCTGCTTGCTCCTCTGGGGCATTAATCAGCTGAGCCCATTCAGCAACTGTGGATTGGTACCTCGTACCTTCAGACATCCATGTAATCCTCCCATCTGAGTAGAAGTGTGCTGTGGAGTAGAATTGCATGATAAGCTCCTCGTTCCACTTTGTGAGCTTCTGCCCAACAAAGTCTGCAACTCCACAAGCACTAAAGCTGTCATACACTCCAGGGTAGTGTTCCTCATTTTCCTTCATGTAGGTCCAGTCGACCCATCTCATGTCACAAACAATTGGCTTCTTATCAAGCAGCACTGTCTCATAGAAATCTTGCTGTTCCTTGGTATGAAATCTATAATCCACAGTAGTCCTTCTCCTTGAAGCATACGGATCTGCTTCTCTCCACTTCCTCAGCCCTGAGTCTCTCCTGAGCTTCATGTCCTCAGCCACAGGATGAGCATCATTGTGGTCTAGGATCTTGGGCTTGAGCTTTCTAAGTACTTGCTCTTCATCCTCTTCTTCAGCAGCTTCAGGCACTGGGGCCTTGTTCTTTTCAGTTGCAGGTATGCTCCTTGTATTTCTCTTTGGTGTTGTCTTGACCTTTGATGCAGCCTTGGGCTTAGATGCAGTAGCCCCTGATTTTATAGCATCACCCATTAGCTTGGGTGCCTTAGGTGCTGGTGCAGAAACCTCTTCTTCCTCTTCCTCTTCCATAATGGAAGCCTTTCCAAGCACTTTGGCTACGGTCTTCTTGACCCTTTCCTTCCTCTTCTTGCCTTCAGCAGCAACTGGCTCTTTGGGTGCAGGCTTTTCAGTTGAAGCTCTAGCCTTTGACATAGGCTGCCTGCCTGCTGGCCTTTTGACTTTCATCCCTGGCTTTATGCCTTGAGCTGGCTCAACTCTCTTTGATGTGGCCTCTTCCTCTGCCACATAATCTTCATCTTCAGAATCTGAAGTTCTCTTCTTCCTCTGTCGAGTGGCAGCTTTTGGCAAATTGCTTAGGGTACTTCTGCTGCCATCATCTGAAGAGCTGGAGGGACTAGTGCCCTCACTCATCTGCACTTGCTGCTCTGACAAGTTCTGGCTGTCACTCTAATCAGACATGTTGCAAACTCTAACTGCTGACCCTGTGAATAGTTTATAGATGAGGTAGAGTGGATGAGCATCACAAAATGCAGAGATTTTTGCAAAAGAATGATCCAAAAACTTAGTTTTAGTTTCCCACTGAAATCATCTCGGATCTACCGATTTTTAAACTCGGTGATACCGAAGCAGTTTTGGAACCTAAACTAGTGAACTCGGTCAGACCGAGTCACAGTTCGGTGGCACCGAGACTGCTAGGGTTTCACAGAGTTCTAAAATCGGTCACACCGATAAGTAATTCCCGGTCAGACCGAGTCTCACTTGTGCAATGGCATAAGCCAAATCGGTGGGACCGAGTTTTTCAACTCGGTGGGTCCGAGATGGTTTCGGTGGAAACCTAACCCTAAAATTTTCGAATCAAACATAATCTACGAGCGCATTGACTGGATAGGAGTGTTTCAATCGTGGCAAGAATCATGATGATCACAATGTGCTAAGAATCAGATTGGAGAATAGCACAAAGATCGAGTCCATACCCTAGTTCGGCAGAGACTCGCTACGGCGGCAACGGTGGGGTAGAATTCCGTTGACGGCGACGGAGACCAGCGACTGGAGGCGGCTGGCAGTGAGGAGATGATCCGGAGACCACGTTGGCAGAGCAGGCTATCGCGCGGGCAAAGGGGTTCGGAGAAATTTCCAAATTTTGCCCGTGACTATATATAGCCTGACCCTGTCGGTGTGACCGAGTGGAACAACTCGGTGGCACCGAGATTCATAACTGCAAGCAGTTACTGAAACTCGGTGTGACCGAAAGGTTCAAATCGGTTGCACCGAGATCGAAAACCTAGATCAACTTAATGATCTCGGTAGGACCGAAAGTGGGGTATCGGTCAGACCGAGAATCATAAAGAGGTTTTGGAAGTTTAAGTCTATGACGAATCGGGGACTCCGAGCGCTCCTCACACAGAGTGGTTCGAATCTGACTTGATCAAATTTTGTGATGCAGCATGAATAGAGTTTGAGACGAGAAAAGCATAGATAGCTAGAGGAGGTTCTTAGGCACTCTTGTCCATCCACTTGGCAAAAGGAAACAAAACCAAACAATCAAAGCAACAAGTGGATGTCCTCGAATGAGTAAAATATGCAACCAGCATGCTCACACAATAAGATGGCAAATGAAACATGTGACAAGGCATGCACAACCAATTCTAGCATCTATCAAGCAATTTGCGATGACAAGGTCATCTATATATGAGCATATTGACTTAGGAGTCAAGTGAGAACACTTGATCATAGGTCATACTCATCGTTTAAGCTCAAGTGGGGTTACCATTTTTACATAAAGCATTGTTGTGTTCACATCTTTAGAGTTGCTTTAGCTCAAGTCTTAGAGTAAAGCTCCCCCTAGATGTGATATCCCCCCTAAGAGGGATGAACTAACCTCGGGTTTTGTCGATGATGACTTCATGTAGATGTCGAAGATGTGAATGCTCAATGTTGATGTAGATCACTTGGAGCAATCCATTTGATTGAATTGCACTTTCAATACCTACATGGGTTAGTCCCACAAGGAACAAACAAGGATATCCATAGACATAGAGTGATGCACACACAAGATGATGTCCATGAAAACTTTTAGGTTACCTTGTCCCTTGTCTTACCAACAAGAGGGTTTGTGACTCCTTGAACTAGTGCAAGATATGGAAGTTGATTGCACTTGTTCTTGCCAAAATAATAAGAGTGAAGTATGTTGGCGGAGTCACCCTCAAGAACTCAATAGTTCTTCTTCTTTTGGATCCACACCATCTTGATGGGAATCCTTGGAGTTGTAGTCATACTTGATGAAGTGGAACTTGAAGTAGTCTTGGGAATCCACTTGACTAAGGTCTTAGGAGCTTCTTCAAATGCATCAATTTCCTCTTGAAGCTTGTCCTTGCCTTTTTGCTTGTAGTCTTGTGGTGGAAGATCATTTTGAGCTTGTGTCCCCTTGAAAGAAGTATCATACCTCTCTTGTTGAGGAACAAACTTTGTCTTGGGGTATTGATCTTCTTCCCACTCAACTCCATTTGCATTGAACTTTCGTTCAAAACCAACACCTTGATTCTTCCGGTGCATTCCTTGCTTGCGCACAATTTCCTCGAATTGCTTACTCCCGGCAAGGCTTTTGTACACCCCTTTCTCTATAATTCCCTTCAATAAGCTATTTTCTTGCTCAAGTGTAACTTGGCTAAGAGAATCATTAGTGGAATCAAGAGAACTACTAGAAGCAACAATATTGGATTTAGCATGATCATTATTACTGCTAGAGGAAGAATCTTTCTTGTTCTTGTTACTAGACTTGACTTGAGGCATGTAAGTGGATAAGAGTAAACGCTTGGCAATGTAAGAAGAACTTTTCTTGCGAAGATCATCATTGATTTCTTTTAAGAACTCATGCTCTTGCTCAAGATTGAGCTTTTCAAAGCGTAATTTCTCATGAGCTCTTAAAAGTTCTCGATGATCTTCGAAGATAGTTTCATGAGCTAACTTAAGAGTGTTTAGTTCTTTAGTTAGAGCCTCAATCTTCTCCTTATCATTGTCATTCGTTTTATCTTGATTAGCATGATTAATTGGCGTTTCATCATAGTATTCATCACTAGAGTTGTCAACAAGCAAATCATCACCTAACAAGTCATCTTCATCACTATTGAAATCAACATACTCGGGGTGTGTTACCTTAGGACCTTTGGCCATGAAGCATCTTCCAATTCCTTCATTTGGTGAGTCAAATATGTCGTAGGAGTTGGTTGACACAAGTGCTAGACCGGCAACACCTTCATCTTGAGTATCTTCGGAGTCGGAGTGATAACTTCTCTCGGAGTGGCTGTCGGAGTCGGAGCCGGATACCCATTCACCAACATGAGCTTGATGTCTTCGTTTTGTGTAGCTCCTTGATGATTTTTCCTTCCTTTTCGAATCCTTGCTTCTCCGTGAGTATCTTCGTTCATAACGATCATCTCTACTCCTTCTCTCTCTTGGTGGTGATTCTTTGCTTCTTCTTTTTGGAGAATCTTCTCTTCTCTTGTAGGGAGCCGTACACTCATTGGAATAGTGTCCGGGTCTTCCACAACTGTAGCAGTTTCGCTCTCGACTAGAAGATCTTTTATCATTGTAGGACCTTGACTTGAAGCTTCTATCTTTGCTTCTACTCTTGTAGAACTTGTTGAAGTTCTTCACCATTAAGCTCAATTCTTTATTGAAGTCTTGTTTCTCACTTGATGATGTGGGGGCTTCACATGAGGCTTTATAGGCACCACTTGACTTGTTGTGAAGTTCCTCTTTATCCTTAAGTGACATCTCATGAGCAACAATTCTTCCAATCACCTCTGTTGGCTTGAGATCTTTGTAATTGGGCATCATTTGGATCAATGTGCACACGGTATCATATTTTCCATCCAAGGCTCCTAGAATCTTCTTGATGATGAATCTATCGGTCATCTCTTCGCTTCCTAAGCCGGCAATCTCATTTGTGATGAGAGCAAGCCTAGAGTACATTTCAGTGACACCTTCACCATCCTTCATTTTGAACTTGTCAAGTTGACTTTGAAGCACATCCAACTTGGATTCCTTGACGGAGTCGGTACCTTCTTGCATATCAATCAAAGTGTCCCAAATTTCCTTTGCATTCTCAAGACGGCTGATTTTGTTGAATTCTTCGGGGCACAATCCGTTGAAGAGAATATCACAAGCTTGAGCATTGTATTGCAACATCTTCAACTCATCCGCGGTAGCTTCACGGTTTGGTTCTTTCCCATCAAAGAAGTCACCTTGCAAACCAACACACACAATAGCCCAAACGGCGGGGTTATGTCCAAGAATATGCATTTTCATTTTATGCTTCCAACTAGCAAAATTAGTACCATCAAAGTAAGGACCTCTACGGTGATAATTTCCCTCACTAGACGCCATACTCTCCTAGGTTGTGAAACAAAGGCTATGACCACCAAAAGCTATGGAGATCAAAGCAAATGGAGACCAAAGCTCTGATACCACTTGTAGGATCGAAAGTATGTCTAGAGGGGGGGTGATTAGACTACTTGACCAAATAAAAACTTAACCTTTTCCCAATTTTAGTTCTTAGCAGATTTTAGCTATTGTAGGACAAGTCAAGCAATCATCACACAATTCAAGCAAGCATGCAAAGAGTATACTGGTAGCGGAAAGTAAAGCATGCAACTTGCAAGAACGTAAAGGGAAGGGTTTGGAGAATTCAAACGCAATTGGAGACACGGATGTTTTTCCCGTGGTTCGGATAGGTGGTGCTATCCTACATCCACGTTGATGGAGACTTCAACCCACAAAGGGTAACGGTTGCGCGAGTCCACACAGGACTCCACCCACAAAGGGTAACGGTTGCGCGAGTCCACACAGGGCTCCACCCACGAAGGGTCCACGAAGAAGCAACCTTGTCTATCCCACCATGGCCATCGCCCACACAGGACTAGCCTCACTAGCGGTAGATCTTCATGAAGTAGGCGATCTCCTTGCCCTTACAAACTCCTTGGGTCAACTCCACAATCTTGTCGGAGGCTCCCAAGTGACACCTAGCCAATCTAGGAGACATCACTCTCCAAGAAGTAACAAATGGTGTGTAGGTAATGAACTCCTTGCTCTTGTGCTTCAAATGATAGTCTCCCCAACACTCAACTCTCTCTCATAGGACTTGGATTTTGTGGAAAGAAGATTTGAGTGGAAATCAACTTGGGGAAGGCTAGAGAGCAAGATTCATATGGTAGGAATGGAATATCTTGGTCTCAACACATGAGTAGGTGGTTCTCTCTCAGAACATATGAGTTGGAATTGTGTATGTGTTCTGATGGCTCTCTCCACGAATGAAGAGGAGGTGGAGGGGTATATATAGCCTCCACACAAAATCCAACCGTTACACACAGTTTTCCAATCTCGGTGGGACCGAATCAACAAACTCGGTCGGACCGAAAATGTAAACCTAGTGACCGTTAGAGATTTTCGGTGGGACTGACATGCAACTCGGTAGGACCGATATGGTTAGGGTTTGGACATAACGTAATCTCGGTGAGATCGATTACACAACCTCGGTGAGACCGATTTTGGTAATTAGCTGACCAGAGAGTTGGTCAGGCAAACTCGGTGGGACCGATTTGCTCTTTCGGTGAGACCGAGTGGAACTCGGTGAGACCGAAAAGTTACAAAGGGGAAACACTGAGTTTACATTGCAATCTCGGTGGGACCGATTCGCTCTTTCGGTGGGACCGAAAAGTTACGAAAGGGAAACAGAGAGTTTGCAACCCCATCTCGGTGAGACCGAGATCCTTATCGGTAGACCGAATTGCTAGGGTTTGGCAGTGGCTAATGACAAGTGAAACTCGGTGGCGCCGGATAGGAAGAATCGGTAGGACCGAGTTTGGCTTAGAGTTTAGGTCATATGTGGATATGGGAAAGTAGTTGAGGGTTTGGAGCATATCATTAAGCACATGGAAGCAAGAGGCTCATTAAGCAACACCTCATCCCTCCTTGATAGTATTGGCTTTTCCTAAAGACTCAATGTGATCTTGGATCACTAAAATATAAAATGAAGAGTCTTGAGCTTTTGAGCTTGAGCCAATCCTTTGTCCTTAGCATTTTGAGGGTTCCACTTTCACATCCATGCCATGCCAATCATTGAGCTTTCCTGAAATAATCATCTTGGAATAGCATTAGCTCAATGAGCTATATGTTGTTATGAATTACCAAAACCACCTAGGGATAGTTGCACTTTCAGTAGAAAGACGCCCGAAGGCGGCCACGCCTCCAACCAGTCGGCCCAAGACAGAGCCGGCTCCCCGCAGTCGGCTTGCCGCCTCCCTCGAAGAAGACGCCCCATTAAGGAGACAAGACGCGGTGAGGCTACAGCGATCGCCTAACGGGCAGCGGCACTGTAGCCGCGCCTACCACGACAAAGCGCACGTCACCAAGATGGAGCCACAGTAACCAGCCGCCGACCAGGCCCTGGACGGTGGGGCCTGCCTGTCGACCAAGGGGCCGGCAGCCGGCGGGACCCACCAGTCGGCGGGCCCCATCAGCCGGCGCTGAAGCCGGCGAGTGCAGTCACAGACGGCTGGGCCCCTCGCCCAGTCAGATTACCATTGTACCCCCGGGGGGTAGGCCTATATAAACCCCCCGGGGCACCCATGCAAAGGGTTCGACCCCCTGCTAGTTTTAGACACCACACGAGGAGAGGAAGCAGGCTAGCTGTGCCCTTCTTCCTCCTCCCACCAAACAGCTCAAGGAGCATTGTGTAGCTACTTGTTCATCTAGTGATCATGCGGAGACCCCGCAGAGCAGCAGTAGGGGTGTTATCTCCACGGAGAGCCCCGAAGCTGGGTAATATCCGCCGGCGTGCATGTCTTCGCCTTATCCCGTTTCCAGGCACCGGCGATGTCTTACTGGCTCCCACAATGATAAGCCACCCGTTGGCATATGTCGCACCTACCACCCGACAGGGGGCAGCAGGGTGGCTGCAGGTGTTGACCATCCTAGGAGAAAACAAGACAACGGTTTAGATAAGGATGGCACAACTTAGCAAGGAAGTGTAGAATGTAATGGATAACACGGAATGCAGAGATGTTCATCCGTATGACATGGTAATATAGAACTGTCATATATATACCAACGGTGATACACACCATACATAGTTTAGTACAAGCCCAGGCTATAGTACAACTATGATGAAAGACGTTACATCTCATCGGAGGCATTCCAAGCTCCTATACATTATTTTTCTACACCTCCGGAATTGATTACACACTATGTCATATTCCACAAGTCACGCAGGACAGTGGAGATACAACTATTACAATACTAGTGATACTACTACTAACTCAGACAGCTCCATAGTAGTCCTTATAGAAATCACCTCCATAGCCTGGAAGTTCAACGTGATCATCCGGGAATAGACGGTCCTGAGGAGCTTGTGGACCATAGGGGCTAGGATGAGGTCTTGGACCAACAAACGGTGGCCTGCGGGGACCACGGGGTGGGGTGATGCCTCCCACGTCACGCTAATCCACCATGTTTGGCAGAGCCAATCTCACATGATACAGATCTCTTGTATCCATACATCCAGCTTGCACAGCAGGTGCAAACCGAGTCAAAGTGGCCCAATGATCAGCACGGGTGTTAAAAAGCTCCAGTCTCAAGGCCTGAATCTCTCGGTCCTTATCCTCGAGCATCTCGACAGTGGTGCGAGTTAGTGAGTCCTCACGTGTGGAGTCAGCATAGATAGCCTGGAGATACCCTTGCGCTCCCGGGAGTGAAGCTGGCATATAACGGAAGTCGGTGTTCCGAAGCAGGCCAGTCCGGACTCGCATGATGGTCATCATGGAATAGGCAGCATCCTGCACAGCCATCTCAAAAGTAACCCCGAGTCCATAGGAACAGTGGAGGGGCTCGGTAGATCCAGGATAAGAAGGAAATATCCTGACGGTGCAGAAATATTGGCTTTGATTAAAGTCTCGGAATTGCTCTTTGACAGTGTATTCGGGATACCAACGATAACCCATCTCGATCATTACCCGGACTAACACAGCAGTATGACCGGGCACATCGAGGCACCGGGTCAGGCGAACCACTTGGTTTTGAGCACGAGTGGCCATCTGAAAGCACAACCACAATGCAAAGACATTAGAATTTCTAGGGAAAATTGGACAGCATAACGGCTGTAAATGCTCAGAAAAAGATTTGAGACATCCACAACAGTTTGCAATACCACTCAACAACATCATATCAGGGTTCTGATTCAACTGGAAACATACTAAAAGTAGTAGAAACTGTACTGAGGCTTGTAACAACAATCCTATAAGCTACTACGGATTAGTAACACGTGAACCTGACAGAAGAAGAGAGCCTAGTCCTTAACCCACGTAGAAAGAGAAGAGAATGACACAGATCAGAGGGCATAAGGTAAAGGAGTAAAAGAGCCTTACGTTCCCTCCCACAATCAATTCCCCTACATATAACTAAAGCATTTCTAGACTCGACATCGACCAGTTTGGTTCAACGAACCTACAGGCAGTCCGGCACTGATGCCAACGCTGTCAGGACCCCGATTCCATATCACATCGATCTAGCCGGTAACACCTCATATCACATTGCGGCCTCACGCACGGTATCCCCACGGGTGTCTCCTTACCATGGCCCGGGACCGTTTGCGCCTTTTGGCTCACGTATATGATAGTGTCGCTAGCATCCATATGATGGAGAAACCAGGCCGACATGGCTAGTCGTGAACCCAAAGCGGCACAGACCTATCGAGACAGACATACATGAATCACATCGAGCATGTCAGTCATCAGCGAGTGAATCCGGGCTGTAGCACTGGGCTAACAGGACTCCGGGGAACCCGGGCTGTAGTAGGCTAGGCAGGACTCCGGATGTCACCGCGTGACATTTCCCCGAAGGGACAAACATAGGAACGAAGTGAAACACATGCCGGCCAGTCAAGTGTCCTGATCAGTAGTGCAGAGCTAGCAGGACTCCGGTGAACCGGGCTATAGCGGACTACTATGGCTCGAGGAACACTAGACTACATTTCCCCATAAGAAAGGCTGCCAAGGATAAACAACTAGATTGTCGGATCCCACACATACCAAGCATTTCAATCATACACACAATATGCTCGATATGTGCAAATACAACATGGCATCACAACAAAACTCTACAACTCAAGTACTTTATTTAAAGGCTGCAGAGAGCCATACATAACAAGTTCATACAGGTAGGGGTCACATTACCCGACACTGAAGTCATACAAGCATACAAGCACATGCAGAAGCAAATAGTCTAAGTACAGACACTAGAAAGAAAGAAGGCTTCTCGAAGCCTGTCTATCTATATAGGGCCTTCCGTGGCCAGGATCACCACCTGGGTGGCAAGTCACTCATCGACGTCGAGATCTACATAAAACCCATCGGAGGGAGTGGTGTTGTCGTCTGAAAACAGTAATTAAGCAAACATGAGTACAAAGGTACTCAGCAAGTCTTACATCAGGACCTACTATACATGCTCATTCTCAAGAAGGTGGTGGAGTTATTGCAGCAAGCCAGCTTTGACTCTGGGCTAAGCTATCCTACGGGACACAACTAGTAAAATAGTTTTCGCACACGAGTCCACTAATCACCAACACAATACTCCACCGGGGATCCTCCCTCGTCATCCTACGAGAGGGCCATCCTCGGTACTCACACTTATCTTGAGTCTTTTAGTAGTATCCATTAACTTGTCTATGAACTGTATAGGCAACCAAGTAGTCCTTTACCGCGGACGCGGCTATTCGAATAGTTTTATACCCTGCAGGGGTGTACTTCATCACACATGTTTCCACCACTTAGCGTCTGCACACGACATGTGCTCGGCAGACTTCAAGCAAAAACCGACGTGGGTGTAGACCACGACCTGACTAACCGCACAAGTCTCTAGTCCAGGTTTATCACCTATTCAGGTTCCATCCGCAAGGAAATCCGGCCGGGGTGTCCTCAACGGCCCCAAACGATGTGTGCAGGGTTCTCGAGAAACCAAACGGGCGACTCGGTACACCGTGCCATGGTGTATCTACCGCATCATAGCCGACCCCTAGGGTTAGCGCTACGCACGTCCGCCAACACATAACCTACAAACACCAGAAAGTAGTTGCAACTCCTGGACAGAGGACGAGAGGGGTCAGTAAGTCGAGCGGGGTCATATTTCAGGGCCCAATGTTTGGTAGTAGCTGAATCTTAAATCACGCATACAGATCTCAGTTCTTATGGACGGCCTCAATGAAACAACCCACCATGTACACCTACATGGCCTCTCATCTATACCTTTACCAAAACATGTTCAACACATCCCTCACATTATCGACATAATCATTTCACTCTAGCCCATCACCCAGATGAACTAGACCTGACACAAATCTAAGCATAGCAGGCATAGCAAGGTAGGAAACACATACATGGCTCAATCAACTCATACACATGCTAGTGGGTTTCATCTAGTTATTGTGGCAATGACAGGTCATGTAGAGGATAAGGGTTCAACTACCGTAGCACACAGCAGTTTCAAACGTTGTTGTCTTAGTTCAGTAAATGAGAGCAGAGGCGAGAACATGGGATTATATCAATATGATCAATGGGGCTGCTTGCCTGATGTAGTGGTAGTAGGGTACTCCCCTTCAGACGGATATTCGGGGTTATCCTCGAAGGCAGAACCTACCACGAAAGACACACCGAACATAATCAAAACATGACAATATGCAACAATATGATCCATGCTATGACATGGCAAAATGAATGTGTCTTGGCCTAATGCAAGCTAAAACAGAAAGGAATGAACCCATTTGAATCAAAGATTCAAATGTTAGTTCATTTAACATAGCCATATTAGTGCATTATCTTATTTTGCTTAAACAGCAAGGTTAACTTGATTTTTCATGCATGAAACCATTACCAATGGATAGATTGAATTTTTCTGATCAAAATTCATATATAAATCTTTTCATTTGGAGTTACAGATTAATTTCTATGATTTTTAAAGTATGCAACAATTTCTGGAATTCTCTATATAAAAATAAATCCTGAAATTAGTTATTGCGTCAGCAGTGCGTCAGGGTGACGTTAGTGGTCAACGGGGACGTCCAGGTCAACCTGACCAGTGGGTCCCGCGTGTCAGCTGTTTAAACTAACTAAATTTAGTTAAAACTAATCTGGGTTAATTAGCAGAGGGGGCCCACTTGTCATAGACTCAGGGGAGTCAACCTGGGCCCACCCAGTCAAGGTCAACAGGTCAATCCCGCCGGCGTTAAGCCGCCGGCGAGGACAGATGCGGTGGAGGGCATCGGGATTCCACCTCCGGCGACCAAATGGCCGGTGGAGGGCATCTACGTGCTGCTGGTGAACTCGCGCGCCGAGTGGAGCAAGCGGTGTGTGCGGGGGTGGCCGGAGATGACGCCGGCGTCGAGCCAGGCGGCGGCCGGAGTTCGGGCGTGCACGGAAACAACGTTAAGAGGCACGGCAGGGGGCGCAGAGGGGTGCTATGGCCTCCTGGGGGTGCAGTGAGTGTGTTGGACACGGTGGTGCGGCCGGTGGTTGGCCGGAGGCACGTCGGCGACGAGCTCAGCGGTGCCGCGTGCGGTGAAGCTTCGTGCAGTTGCTACAGTGCACGAGAAAGCAAACAGAGAGGATGGGGAGGTAGCTGAGCTCACGGCGGTCACGTAGGAATGGACGGCGCGGTCGGGGACGAGCTGATGCTGTGGCGATGACGAAGAGGATCTTCGACGATGGCGGAGTCGGGCGAGGTTGTTGCAGAGGCTGCGGGGCAAGCGAGCACTCGGGGCTCGGCTTGCTCGAAGAAGTGGAGGGCGGCAGAGCTTCTGGACACAGTGGCTCGGCGCGGGGACGACGGAGGGCGCGACTACGGCAGCGGTGCGGCGGCAGGTGCGTCGGCCATGGTGCGGGAGAGCGAGGGAGAGAGGCAGGGGGCGAGTGAGGTGTCCACGAGGTCGGAGCAGCGACGTGGAGCCTATCCAGCGTCCAGGCACGCGAAGCGGCAAGCTGCTGGCGCCGTGGCGAGCTCGCGCTCGCCGGCGTCAGCTCTCTGCCTGCCTGGCGGGGACGAAGCAGCTGGCTGGCATGGGCCAGCACAGCGCTGGGCCGCCAGGTGGGCCGGCTGATGGGCTCCGGCCAGGTAAGTTCTCTCCCCCTCTTTTAATTTCTGTTTTCTATTTTTCTGTAGGTTTGTGGCTTTATTAAAAATAGCTAGGCCCTTCTAAAAATCCTGAAAATGATCAGAGGCTCTGTTTAGAATATTTCCAACAGCCCACACTTATCTTCAGAATTATTTGAGCATTTAAAATATTTACTAGCATTCAAATGCCCAAATGCAAATTACATATGATTTAATTCAATGACCTTCTGTTGACCTAGAAAAATGTGCACCAATTTTGCCAGAGGTTCTAACCCAAGACAAAGAGAGTGAACTTTTTAGAAGGGCATTTCAGGTTCATTGAAAATATTTTTAGTAGACCTTAGTTGATTCCAGAGGGGGTGCTGGGGGTTCTGTCTTCCCCAATTCAAGTTTCTGATGACTAGCTAGGATGTGACAAGCAATGTGCTAGGAATCGGAATAAGGAATTAGCACACAAAATCGAACTTATACCCTAGTTCGGCAGGAGTTCGATACGGCGACAACGGCGGGGCAGAATCCCATTGACGGTGATGGAAACCATCGGCGGGAGGTCGCTGGTGACGAGGAGACGATCCGGAGACCTGAGGCAGCAGAGCAGGACACGCACGGCTGAGGAGGTTTGAAGAAATTTCCAAAATCTCACCCGTGGGTATATATATCCTGACCATGTCGGTGTGACCGAGTGGAACAACTCAGGGGCACCGATATGCAGAATCGCAAGCATTTACTGCAACTCGGTGTGACCGGAAAGTTCAAATTGGTTGCACCGAGATTGAAAACCTAGATCAAATCAGTGAACTCGGTGTGACTGAAATGGATGGATCGGTCAGACCAAAATGCACAGAGAGGTTTTGGAAGTTTAAGTCTATGACGAATCGAGAACTCCGAGTGCTCCTCACACGGAGTGGTTCGAATCTAACTTGATCAAACTTTGTGATGTAGCATGAATAGAGTTTGAGACGAGAAAAGCATAGATAGCTAGAGGAGGTTCTTAGGCATTCTTGTCCATCCACTTGGCAAAAGAGAAAGAGCGAAACAATCAAAACAACAAGTGGATGTCCTCGAATGAGCAAAATATGCAATCAACATGCTCACACAATAAAATTGCAAATGAAATATGTGGCAAAGCATGCACAAACACTCTAGCATCTATGAAGCAATTGGCGATGACTAGGTCATCTATATATGAGTATATTGACTTAGAGTCAAATGAGAACATTTGATCGTAGGTCATACTCATCATTTAAGCACAAGTGGAGTTACCACTTTTACATAAAGCGTTGTTGTGTTCACACCATTAGAGTTGCTTTAACTCAATTGATTAGAGTAAAGCTCCCCCTAGATGTGATATCCCCCTAATAGGGATGAACTATGTAACAACCCGGATGTAACTTTCCCTATTTGTACTCCAACTCTTGCCGTTTCCGGCGTTAAGTTATTTATTTCCTCGGGTTCGGGTTTTGTCTCCGTGTGTTTTTTTTGTTGTCATGCATCTCATATCATGTCATCATGTGCATTGCATTTGCATACGTGTTCGTCTCATGCATTCGAGCATTTTCCCCGTTGTCCGTTTTGCATTCCGGCGCTTTGTTCTCCTCCGGTGGTCGTTTCTAGCTTTCTTTCGTGTGTGTGGGGATTAAACGTTTCCGGATTGGACCAAGACTTGCCAAGCGGCCTTGGTTTACTACCGGTAGACCGCCTGCCAAGTTTCATACCATTTGGACTTTGTTTGATACTCCAACGGTTAACCGAGGGACCGAAAAGGCCTCGTGTGTGTTGCAGCCCTAGAGAGTTCGATCACGATCGCGTGGCCGAAAACCGCACCTCATTTGGACTCTCCTAGCTCCCCCTATGCCTATATATACACCCCCCATTTCAATTCGCGGATCCTCTCCCCCTAACCCTAAAAAAAATCCCAGATCCGCCACTCCGGACGTGTCCGGGCGGAGCCGGACAACGTCCGCCGTCACCGCCGCCCAACCGCGTCGCGCCACCTGTCCCGCGGGGGACCGCTTCGCCGCCGACCGCGCCAGGCCCGCGAGGCCCACGCGCGGCCCTCCCCGCCGCCGAGCCGGGCCTGAGGCGCCCGCCCGCGCCGCCTCTTCCCCTCCCCGCCACCTCGCCGGCCAGAGTTCGCCGCTGCCTGGAGCCGCCGCCGCCCGGAGCTCGCCGCCCCGCCGCGGGACTTCGGCGACCGGAGCCGGGCCCGGCGCCGCCAGCCGCCGCCCCCACCGACCGGACGCGCGCCTCCCCGCTGCTTCTTCGCTCGCCGGAGCCGGCAAGGCTCGCCGGCGATCCTCGGGCTCCGCACGCCCCGATCCAGATCAGATCCGAGACAGCTACAGTAAACCCTAATTTTTCGGGAGGTTTTTTTTGCAAAGTCCTGAAATTTTTACTCCAAGTGCCCATGTTCACGGCTCCGTAACTTTGCATCCGTAGCTCCGATTCATGCATATAGCATATCAAAATGTTCATCTCAGAGAGTACATCATTTAATTACATTGCATCATTTTCATTTGTTAGAAGAGGGCTACTTGAGTTAATTGTCAGATCTGTTACTCCGTTTAGCACTTTTATCATTTTTGCCATGATTAATGTGTGCATGCTATGCCTGTGAGTTCTTAATATGTTTTGTTAAGGGTTTTGTCATCTATCCAGAGGTGCAACCCATGTATTTTTAGGATGTGTGTGGTGACTTGTGCAAGCTTGCAAAGTGGTGCACTTGCTAATTCTGTTTTCAGGGACTTAGTAATTTCACTAAGTCCTGGGATTGTTTAGTTCATGAAGCCATATGTTCTTGTGGTTTCCTAGTGACCCATGCCTCTTTTGAGGATGATCAGTAAGGGAGTTTTGTTAATATTGTAGTGCTCTATCCATCCATGTCTTTGTTTTCAATTATGGAGAACCCTAGCTTGAGTCAATCGAGCTCTACTTTTGCTTCATTGCGAATCTGGGCAGATCGTCAACTTGTTTGCGATTTTGCCGATGTCATTGTAGTTGATCCGTGCATGCTATGCCATTTTTCTTGCCATGTCTAGATTTTATTTTGTGCCTTCTTTAGGTATGTATGCTTTTCTTGCCATGACTTGCAACGTAGTGAGTGCATCGAGCTCGTAAACATGCCTTCGTGAGTTATGTTTCAGCATGTCCCAGTTTTCACTAAGTCTGAAAACTGATTGTGTTTTTGCTATGTTCGTGTGCTTGTTAGTATATTTTGTGATCCCTTTTGGCTCAAGGTCACTAAGGGACTTTTGTTAAGCTTGTTGAGTAGCTCCATGCCATGTCTTTCTTTGTTATGTTCAGGTCCTGTAGCATGTTGTTTTGTTGGTCCAAAGAGGGCTATATGATCTGAAATTCCATTAAGTCTGAGATCTATTTTACCATTTGCGTTTTTGCCATGCTTGTTTGAACCTCCTAATGGATAAATTGGCCGTAGCTCAGTGCTAGGCTTTTGTTAAGCATCTCGTGTGCATCCCTGCCATGTATTTTGTTGTCTTGTTTGTGTGCTGTAGAATGTTCATCTCATTGCATTTAGATGCCTACTTGCTGTAAATCGCAGACCGGTGTCATATTTGAATCGCTTGCCATTTCCAAACCGTAACTCCGATTCCGGCGTTCCTTATATCGCTTTCAAGCGATTTCATCTCATCTTTCCAGTGGAACCCTTGGAATTCCATGTTGGGGCCAGGTTCATGCATTTCCTGTCATATCTTGCATTTTGCATCCCGCATCGCATCCCGCATAGCATATCATCTTTGCATCGTGTTGTTTGAGTTTGCACGTGGTTGACTGTATCCTTGTTGCTTGTTTGTCTTGTTTGGGTAGAGCCGGGAGACGAGTTCGCCAACGAGGAGCCCGTTGAGTTTGCTTTTGAGGATCCAGTCAACTCTGACAACTGTGGAGGCAAGATGATCATACCCTCGAAATCACTACTATCTTTGCTATGCTAGTTTGCTCGCTCTTTTGCTATGCCATTGCTACGATGCCTACCACTTGCTTGCAATCCTCCCAAATTCCCATGTCAAACCTCTAACCCACCATTGTCCTAGCAAACCGTTGATTGGCTATGTTACCGCTTTGCTCAGCCCCTCTTATAGCGTTGCTAGTTGCAGGTGAAGATTGGAGCCGTTCCTTGTTGGAACATTTATTTACTTGTTGGGGATATCATTATATTGCTATGTTATCTTAATGCATCTATATACTTGGTAAAGGGTGGAAGGCTCGGCCTCTCGCCTAGTGTTTTGTTCCACTCTTGCCGCCCTAGTTTCCGTCATATCGGTGTTATGTTCCCGGATTTTTGCGTTCCTTACGCGGTTGGGTTATAATGTGAACCCCTTGACAGTCCGCCTTGAATAAAACTCCTCCAGCAATGCCCAACCTTGGTTTTACCATTTTCCACCAAGCCTTTTCCCTTGGGTTTCGCGGACTCAAGGGTCATCTATTTTAACCCCCTCGGGCCAGTGCTCCTCTGAGTGTTTGTCCAACCTAGAGCACCGTGCGGGGCCGTCCCTTGGCAACTTGGGTTACGTTGGCTCCCGTACGCTTAGCCTATCCGCTGTGCCCTAAGAACGAGATATGTGCAGCTCCTGTCGGGATTTGTCGGCACAGCGGGTGGTGTTGCTGGACTTGTTTTACCATTGTCGGAGTTGTCTTGAATTACCGAGATACCGAGTCTGATCGGAACGTCTTGGGAGGAGGTCTATTCCTTCGTTGACCGTGAGAGCTTGTCATGGGCTAAGTTGGGACTCCCCTGCAGGGATTGAACTTTCGAAAGCCGTGCCCGCGGCTATGGGCAGATGGGAATTTGTTAATGTCCGGTTGTAGATAAATTGAACCTTAACTTAATTAAAATGAATCAACTGAGTGTGTTGCCATGATGGCCTCTTCTCGGCGGAGTCCGGGAAGTGGACACGGTGTTGGAGTAATGTTTGCGCAGGTTGCTCTCTAGTTTCTCGCTCGCGCTTTGCCTCCTCTTCTCGCTCTCTCTTCCGAATAAGTTAGCCACCATACGTGCTAGTCGCTTGCTGCAGCTCCACTCATATTTTACCTTTCCTTACCTATAAGCTTGAATAGTCTTGATCACGAGGGTGTGAGATTGCTGAGTCCCTGTGGCTCACAGATTGCTATTACACTAGATGCAGGGCCCGATGATTCCGCTCTAGGAGACGCGTATGAGCTCAAGTGGGAGTTCGACGAAGACTCTCAATGATACTATGTTTCCTTTCCCGATGATCAGTAGTGGTGCCCAGTTGGGGGTGATTGGGACCGTGTCGCATGTTGGGCTCTCTTTTATTTTGGCGTCCTAGTCGGGCCATGAGTGTTTTGGTTGATGTAATGTTATTGATGTACTTGATTGACGTGGCGAGTGTAAGCCAACTATGTTATCTCCCCTTTTATTATCATATTACATGGGATGTTGTGAAGATTGCCTAACTTGCGACATATGCCTTCAATGATATTATGTCTTTAAGTCGTGCCTGGACACGTGGGAGCTATAGTCGCATCGAGGGCGTTACAAGTTGATAATCAGAGCCTTCCCCGACCTTAGGAGCCCCATTGCTTGATCGTTTTAGTGGCCGAGTTGTGTCTAGAAAAAAATGTTTTGAGTCTTTAGGAATTATATATCGGAGAGCTTAGGAATTCTTTTACTTCCCAGTCTCCTCATCGCTCTGATAAGGCATCCTGACATAGAGTTTTGACTCTTCTCTTCTCAAATTTCACTAAAAAAAATTTTAGGATCACGCGGGTATCTTGGAATCGTTCCGATGGTTTTATGATGAGAACATTGTCTTGGTGCCTCCTGTCAGGGGTTTAGTGGAAGTGTCCCGGGGAGTTGAGCTCTGAGGTGTTGTCATCATAATTGTATCATTGTAGTTCTGGAATAACTGAGTCTAGTACGCCGACATCGAAAATCTCTTTTATGCAGTTCGTTGGTGAGATAACCTCGACGCCACCCAGTACTGGGGCGGGAGTTCGGGAGTATCGCCATAACTTGTATAACGGATGCTTTTCGAAGGTTGAGGTAGATGGTTTCCGAAGGTTTCTTGGTTATGTGTTGAAGGATGGATACAGCTGGATGTAGGATTTGCTAGTTTGGGTGAGATATTATGCTTCCCCTGTATCCCCAACACCTGATTGCATGACCGGAAAGGTTCGGGAGTTTCATAGGTGGGAATTCTAGTAGCTCTAGTTCTTCTTCCACGGATATTGGTTTGAGATTGGGATTTCTTACCGATTATTCGTTCTTGATCCGTACCTTGTTGATTTATTTCTCTACCTTAATTCTACGTGGCTTCTCAATTTATGGATATGTGACCATTTCAAGAGGAATGCATTCGTTCATTTTGTTCGGATGTGAAGACTATATGTTGCAATTTTCATTCTGTTGGATTCAGCTTCAATATTTATCTGTCAATGTGCTAATGGTGGTCAACCTCTTCAGGATGGCTCCTCCAACGTGCACGACTCCGAATCCTGATCCGCCACCACCTCCACCTCCTCCGGAGGCATGGCAAGCTGTGATGGCCGCAACCAATGCAAACACCCAGTTGATCATGCAAATTCTTCAAGAGCGCAATCAAGGCAGTCAAGGGAATCAAGGCAGCAATCAGAGTCACTTTGCTACACTCAACCAGTTCCTTGCTAACGGGCCAAAGACTTTCAGCAATTGTGTTGAGGCAACCGATGCTGACGATTGGCTTGTGGATCTGTGTAAGCATTTCAAGTGCAGTAACGTCAGGCCTGAGGACTTTGTCAAGTTCTCTTCCTTCCAACTCAAGGATCAAGATGCAGAATGGTTCCAGCAGTACAAGGACTCCAGACTTGGACGTGTTATCACTTGGGATGATTTCCGTCGGGATTTCCGAGCTCATCATATTCCGCAGAGCGTGGTTGAAAGCAAGCGTGAGGAATTCCGCCATCTGAAGCAAGGTTCTTTGTCTGTCTATGACTACAACAAGTTGTTTCAGAAGCTCGCCTGCTTCGCCAAGCAGGACGTCCCTGATGAGAAGAGCATGATATATCAGTTCAGGGGTGGTCTCAGAGAAGAAATTCAGCTCGCTCTTGTTCTCTTTGAGCCCTTGAGATACGACGAGTTGTACAACATGGCACTAAAGCAAGAGGCTGCTCAGTTGAGGTGTGATGCTTCCAAGAAGCGAGTTAGAGATGTTACTCCTTCTTCCTCTACTCAAGTGGCCAAGCAGCAGATGTTTTGGCTTCCTCCTCCTCCATTTCATTAGACGTATCAGCAGAAGAGCAAAGGTGGCAGTGGTTCTTCCCACCCACCCAACCATGGCTTTCAAAACAAGACTTCGTCTCAAGCTCCAAGATCGAGTGCTCCGTATCACCATCCGCTTTCTAAGGTCACGTGCAACAAGTGCCAACAGAAGGGTCACTATGCCAACAAGTGTTTCAACCAGAGGCGTCTTCCTCCTCCTCCTCCTGTCAGATCGGAAAGTACAGCTGTGGTCAAGCATAACCCCCAAGCATGCCAAGGTCAATTTGATGAATGCAGCTCAGGCAGAGGACTCGTCAGATGTGATCATGGGTAACCTTCCTGTTAATGATATTCCCGCAAAAGTTCTTTTTGACACTGGTGCATCGCATTGTTTCATCTCGAGACCTTTCGCATCTAAGCATGATTTTGTTACTCAAGTGTTGCCGAAGCCGTTGGCTATCGTCTCTCCGGCCCGTCAAATGACATCTCGAGTATGCGTTCCGGATGTTACTATCACTTTGGGTGACTATAAGTTCTTGTCCTCTCCAAATGTTCTTGGTGACTCGGATATTGATCTTATTCTCGGAATGGATTGGCTTTCTAAACACAAGGCTCACCTTGATTGTGCAGCCAGGCGGATTCAATTGACTCATTCGTCTGAGGATGTGATTGTCTTTGCCGCTCGTGATGATACCATTCGTCTGTTTTCTCTCAATGAGAAGGGTGAATTGGATGCCATCTCTCAAATTCCAGTCGTTTGCGAATATCAAGACGTCTTTCCAGAAGAGCTTCCAGGAATGCCTCTGCACCGGCCAGTTGAATTCGTTATTGATCTTGATCCCGGCACGGAACCTGTGTGCAAACATCCTTACAAGCTCGGACCTGAAGAGTTGAAGGAGCTGAAGAAGCAACTTGATATGCAAGAGAAAATGGGTCTCATCCGGCCTAGTTCTTCTCCGTGGGGTTGTGGTGTTCTTTTTGTGAAGAAGAAGGATGGAACGGACAGACTTTGTGTTGATTACTGTCCAGTGAACAAGAACACCATCAAGAACAAATATCCACTTCCCAACATCAATGAGCTGTTCGAACAACTCAAAGGTGCCCAAGTATTCTCCAAGCTTGATCTCCGTATGGGCTATCATCAGATTCGCATTCGTGAAGAAGATATTCCCAAGACAGCATTCAGAACAAGCTTTGGTTCATATGAATACACTGTCATGTCTTTTGGTCTCGCCAACGCTCCTCCGACGTTCTCTCGCATGATGAACTTCATCTTCAACGCCTACACCAATGACTTTGTTTTGGTCTACCTCGACAACATTCTGGTTTTCTCGAAGAACAAGGAAGATCATGCCAAACACTTGCGTTTGGTTCTTGATAAGCTCAGAGAACATCAGTTCTACGCCAAGTTCTCCAAATGTCAATTTTGGCTCGATGAGGTTCTTTATCTTGGTCATATCATCTCTGCCAAGGGCATTGCTGTGAATCCTGAGAAGGTGTCTGCAATTGTGAATTGGGATCCTCCTCAGAACATGAAGCAACTCCGTAGTTTTCTCGGTCTCGCAAGCTATTGCCGAAGATTCGTTGAAAACTTTTCTAAGATCGCGAAGCCTCTCTCTAATCTTCTTCAGAAGCACGTCAAGTACATTTGGTCTCCGGAGTGTGATATTGCTTTCAACACTTTGAAAGAGAAGTTGATCACTGCTCCAGTTTTGACTCCGCCTGATGAATCCAAGCCGTACGAGGTCTTTTGTGATGCCTCTCTCCAAGGTGTTGGCGCAGTATTGATGCAAGAGAAGAAAGTTGTTGCTTATACATCTCGCCAGTTGAAGCCTAATGAGAAGAACTACCCCATTCATGATCTCGAGTTGGCGGCAGTTGTGCATGCTCTTTTGACTTGGAGACATCTTCTATTGGGAAGAAAAGTGGACATTTTCACTGATCACAAGAGTCTCAAGTACATCTTAAATCAGCATAATCTCAACCTGAGGCAAACTCGATGGGTCGAAATGATTCAAGAGTATAATCGGAGTATTGAGTACACTCCAGGCAAGGCTAATGTGATTGCTGACGCTTTGAGCAGGAAAGCTTACTGCAACAGTCTGATTCTTAAGCCTTATCAACCCGAGCTTTGTGAAGCTTTCCGCAAACTTAATCTGCAAGTTGTTCCTCAAGGTTTCCTCGTCAACCTTCAAGTCTCTCCTACCTTAGAAGACCAGATTCGCCAAGCCCAGCTTCTTGATGCTATGGTGAAAAAGGTGAAGATTGGGATTGCCAAGAGTCAGTCCAAGTACAAGTGCTACCGCCTTGATGACAAGGACACTATCTTCTTCGAGGATCGTATTGTTGTGCCCAAAGGTGACCTCCGTAAAGTGATCATGAACGAGGCTCACAATTCTCTCCTCTCCATCCACCCTGGGAGCACGAAGATGTATCAGGACCTCAAGCAAGCCGATTGGTGGACTCGAATGAAGTGCGAGATTGCTGAATTAGTGAATGAATGTGATGTCTGTAGAAGAGTGAAGGCAGAACACCAAAGGCCAGCAGGTCTCCTCCATCCTCTTACCATTCCAGAATGGAAGTTTGACCACATTGAGATGGACCTCGTGACTGGGTTTCCAAAGTCCAAGCGTGGCAATGATGCTATATTCGTTGTCATCGACAAACTCACCAAAGTGGCTAACTTTCTGCCTATCAAAGAGTCGATCACTGCAGCTCAATTGGCGGAACTCTATACCTCTCGCATTGTCTCTCTGCACGGTATTCCTCAAGTGATCTCTTCAGACCGTGGCAGCATCTTTACCTTGAAGTTTTGGGATTCTTTTCAGAAGGCCATGGGCACCAACATCCGCTTCAGCACAGCTTTCCATCCTCAAACAAGCGGTCAAGTCGAGCGTGTCAACTAGATTCTTGAAGATATGCTCAGGGCTTGTGTGATCTCCTTCGGCATGAAGTGGGAGGATTGTCTTCCTTATGCTGAAATCTCCTACAACAATAGTTTTCAAGCAAGTTCGGGCAAGGCCCCTTTTGAAATTCTGTATGGCAGGAAGTGCCGTACCCCTCTCAACTGGTCTGAAACTGGTGAACGTCAGCTTTTGGGTAATGAATTAATCACAGAAGCAGAAGAAATGTGCAAAGTCATTCGCGATAACCTTAAAGCAGCACAATCCCACCAGAAGAGCTACTATGATAGTAAGCACCGTGATTTGGCTTTCGAGATCGGAGATCATGTTTACCTCCGTGTCTCTCCTATGAAAGGTACTCGTCGCTTCGGTATCAAAGGGAAGCTTGCCCCTAGATACGTGGGACCTTTGAAGATTGTCAGCAAGAGAGGCGACCTCGCCTATCAACTCGAGCTTCCTTCAAACTTTGCAAATGTTCATGACGTGTTCCATGTCTCTCAGCTTCGAAAGTGCTTCAAGACTCCTGACCGCACCATCAAATTCAAGGACATTGAGCTCCAAGAAGATCTCTCCTATCGTGAGCACCCAGTTGCTATTCTTGAAGAGACTGAACGCAAGACTCGCAACAAGGCAATCAAATTTCTCAAAGTCAAGTGGTCACACCATTCCGACCGTGAAGCTACCTGGGAACGCGAGAATCACCTCCGTTCTAAGTACCCGGCGTTGTTTCAGTCCTAGATCTCGAGACGAGATCCTTTCGTAGTGGTGGAGTGTTGTAACACCCTGGATGTAACTTTCCCTATTTGTACTCCAACTCTTGCCGTTTCCGGCATTAAGTTATTTATTTCCTCGGGTTCGGTTTTTGTCTCCATGTGTTGTTGTCGTTGTCATGCATCTCATATCATGTCATCATGTGCATTGCATTTGCATACGTGTTCGTCTCATGCATTCGAGCATTTTCCCCGTTGTCCGTTTTGCATTCCGGCGCTTCGTTCTCCTTCGGTGGTCGTTTCTAGCTTTCTTTCGTGTGTGGAGATTAAACGTTTCCGGATTGGACCGAGACTTGCCAAGCGGCCTTGGTTCACTACCGGTAGACCGCCTGCCAAGTTTCGTACCATTTGGACTTCGTTTAATACTCCAACGGTTAACCGAGGGACCGAAAAGGCCTCGTGTGTGTTGCAGCCCAACACCCCTCCAATTTGGCCCAAAACCCACCAAACTCTGCTCCATGTCCTAGAGCGTTCGATCACGATCGCGTGGCCAAAAACCGCACCTCATTTGGACTCTCCTAGCTTCCCCTATGCCTATATATACACCCCCCATTCCAATTCGCGGATCCTCTCCCCCCTAACCCTAAAAAAATCCCAGATCCGCTGCTCCGGACGTGTCCGGGCGGAGCCGGACAACGTCCGCCGCCACCGCCGCCCAACCGCGTCGCGCCACCTGTCCCGCGGGGGACCGCTTCGCCGCCGACCGCGCCAGGCCCGCGAGGCCCACGCGCGGCCCTCCCCGCCGCCGAGCGGGGCCTGAGGCGCCCACCCGTGCCGCCTCTTCCCCTCCCCGCCGCCTCGCCTGCCGGAGTTCGCCGCCGCCCGGAGCCGCCTCCGCCCCTCCGCGGGACTCCGACGACCGGAGCCGGGCCCGGCGCCGCCAACCGCCGCCCCCACCGACCGGACCCGCGCCTCCCCGCTGCTTCTTCGCTCGCCGGAGCCGGCAAGGCTCGCCGGCGATCCTCAGGCTCCACGCGCCCCGATCCAGATCGGATCGAAGACGGCTACAGTAAACCCTAATTTTTCGCGAGGTTGTTTTTTTTTGCTAAGTCATGAAATTTTACTCCAAGTGCCCATGTTCGCGGCTCCTTAACTTTGCATCCGTAGCTCCGATTCATGCATGTAGCATATCAAAATGTTCATCTCAGAGAGTACATCACTTAATTCCATTGCATCATTTTCATTTGAGCTCATCTTGATGGCCGAAATGCTGTTAGAAGAGGGCTACTTGAGTTAATTGTCAGATCTGTTACTCCGTTTAGCACTTTTGTCATTTTTGTCATGATTAATGTGTGCATGCTATGCCCGTGAGTTCTTCATATGTTTTGTTAAGGGTTTTGTCATATATCCAGAGGTGCAACCCATGTATTTTTAGGATGTGTGTGGTGACTTGTGCAAGCTTGCGAAGTGGTGCACTTGCTAATTCTGTTTTCAGGGACTTAGTAATTTCACTAAGTCCTGGGATTGTTTAGTTCATGAAGCCATATGTTCTTGTGGTTTCCTAGTGACCCATGTCTCTTTTGAGGATGATCAGTAAGGGAGTTTTGTTAATATTGTAGTGCTCTATCCATCCATGTCTTTGTTTGCAATTATGGAGCACCCTAGCTTGAGTCAATCGAGCTCTACTTTTGCTTCGTTGTGAATCTGGGCAGATCGTCAACTTGTTTGCGATTTTGCCGATGTTATTGTAGTTGATCCGTGCATGCTATGCCATTGTTCTTGCCATGTATACCTTGTATTTTGAGCCTTCTTTAGGGATGTATGCTTTGCTTGCCATGACTTGCAACGTACTGAGTGCATCGAGCTCGTAAACATGCCTTCGTGAGTTATGTTTCAGCATGTCCCAGTTTTCACTAAGTCTGAAAACTGATTGTGTTTTTGCTATGCTCGTGTGCTTGTTAGTATATTTTTTGATCCCTTTTGCCTCAAGGTCACTAAGGGACTTTTGTTAAGCTTGTTGAGTAGCTCCATGCCATGTCTTTCTTTGTTATGTTCAGGTCCCGTAGCATGTTGTTTTGTTGCTCCAAAGAGGGCATTATGATCTGAAATTCCAGACAAGTGTTAATTTCACCCAGTCTGAGATCTGTTTTACCATTTGCGTTTTTGCCATGCTTGTTTGAACCTCCTAATGGATGAATTGGCCGTAGCTCAGTGCTAGGATTTTGTTAAGCATCTTTTGTGCATCCCTGCCATGTATTTTGTTGTTTTGTTTGGGTGCTGTAGCATGTTCATCTCATTGCATTTAGATGCCTACTTGCTGTAAATCGCAGACCGGTGTCATATTTGAATCGCTTGCCATTTCCAAACCGTAACTCCGATTCCGGCGTTCCTTATATCGTTTTCAAGCGATTTCATCTCATCTTTCCAGTGGAACCCTTGGAATTCCAACTGGGGCCAGGTTCATGCATTTCCTGTCATATCTTGCATTTTGCATCCCGCATCGCATCCCGCATAGCATATCATCTTTGCATCGTGTTGTTTGAGTTTGAACGTGGTTGATTGTATCCTTGTTGCTTGTTTGTCTTGTTTGGGTAGAGCCGGGAGACGAGTTCGCCAACGAGGAGCCCGTTGAGTTTGCTTTTGAGGATCCAGTCAACTCTGACAACTGTGCAGGCAAGATGATCATACCCTCGAAATCACTACTATCTTTGCTATGCTAGTTTGCTCGCTCTTTTGCTATGCCATTGCTACGATGCCTACCACTTGCTTGCAATCCTTCCAAATTCCCATGTCAAACCTCTAACCCACCATTGCCCTAGCAAACCGTTGATTGGCTATGTTACCGCTTTGCTCAGCCCCTCTTATAGCGTTGCTAGTTGCAGGTGAAGATTGGAGGTCGTTCCTTGTTGGAACATTTATTTACTTGTTGGGATATCATTATATTGCTATGTTATCTTAATGAATCTATATACTTGGTAAAGGGTGGAAGGCTCGGCCTCTCGCCTAGTGTTGTGTTCCACTCTTGCCGCCCTAGTTTCCGTCATATCGGTGTTATGTTCCCGGATTTTTGCGTTCCTTATGCGGTTGGGTTATAATGTGAACCCCTTGACAGTCCGCCTTGAATAAAACTCCTCCAGCAATGCCCAACCTTGGTTTTACCATTTTCCACCAAGCCTTTTCCCTTGGGTTTCGCGGACTCAAGGGTCATCTATTTTAACCCCCTTAGGCCAGTGCTCCTCTGAGTGTTTGTCCAACCTAGAGCACCGTGCGGGGCCGTCCCTTGGCAACTTGGGTTACGTTGGCTCCCGTACGCTTAGCTTATCCGCTGTGCCCTGAGAACGAGATATGTGCAGCTCCTATCGGGATTTGTCGGCACAGCGGGTGGTGTTGCTGGACTTGTTTTACCATTGTCGGAGTTGTCTTGAATTACCGAGATACCGAGTCTGATCGGAACGTCTTGGGAGGAGGTCTATTCCTTTGTTGACCGTGAGAGCTTGTCATGGGCTAAGTTGGGACTCCCCTGCAGGGATTGAACTTTCGAAAGCCGTGCCCGCGGTTATGGGCAGATGGGAATTTGTTAATGTCCGGTTGTAGATAACTTGAACCTTAACTTAATTAAAATGAATCAACTGAGTGTGTTGCCATGATGGCCTCTTCTCGGCGGAGTCCGGGAAGTGGACACGGTGTTGGAGTAATGTTTGCGCAGGTTGCTCTCTAGTTTCTCGCTCGCGCTTTGCCTCCTCTTCTCGCTCTCTCTTCCGAATAAGTTAGCCACCATACGTGCTAGTCGCATGCAGCTCCACTCATATTTTACCTTGCCTTACCTATAAGCTTGAATAGTCTTGATCATGAGGGTGCGAGATTGCTGAGTCCCTGTGGCTCACAGATTGCTATTACACTAGATGCAGGGCCCGATGATTCTGCTCCAGGAGACGCGTATGAGCTCAAGTGGGATTTCGATGAAGACTCTCAATGATACTATGTTTCCTTTCCCGATGATCAGTAGTGGTGCCCAGTTGGGGGTGATTGGGACCGTGTCGCATGTTGGGTTCTCTTTTATTTGGCGCCGTAGTCGGGCCATGAGTGTTTTGGTTGATGTAATGTTATTAATGTACTTGATTGACGTGGCGAGTGTAAGCCAACTATGTTATCTTCCCTTTTATTATCATATTACATGGGATGTTGTGAAGATTGCCTAACTTGCGACATATGCCTTCAATGCGATTATGTCTCTAAGTCGTGCCTCGACACGTGGGAGCTATAGTCGCATCGAGGGCGTTACAAACTAACCTTGGGTTTTGTCGATGATGACTTCATGTAGGTGTTGAAGGTGTGGATGCTCAATGTTGATGTAGATCATTTGGAGCAATCCATTAGAGTGAGTTGCACTTTCAATACGTACAAGGGTTAGTCCCACAAGGAACAAACAAGCATATCCATAGACATAGAGTTATGTTCACACATGATGATGTCCATGAAGGCAATAGGTTACCTTGTCCCATGTCTTACCAACAAGAGGGTTTGTGACTCCTTGAACTAGTGCAAGATGTGGACATTTTTTGCACTTGTCCTTGGCAAAATGATATGAGTGAAGTATGTTGGTGGAGTCACCCTCAAGAACTCTCTAGTTCTTCTTCTTCGGGAACCACATCATCTTGATGGGAATCCTTGGAGTTGTAGTCGTACTTGATGAAGTAAAACTTGATGTAATCTTGGGAACCCACTTGACCAAGGCCTTAGGAGCTTCTTCAAATGCATCAATCTCCTCTTGAAGCTTGTCCTTCCATTTTTGCTTGTGGTCTTTTGGTGGAAGAACGTCTTGAGCTTGTGTCCCTTGGAAAGAAGTAGGATCATAATTATCTTGTTGAGGAACAAACTTTGTCTTGGGGTATTGATCTTCTTCTCACTCAACTCCATTGGCATTGAACTTCCGTTCAAAACCAATACCTTGATTCTTCTGCTGCCTTCCTTGCTTGAGTACAATTTCCTCAAATTGCTTACTCCCGGCAAGGCTGTTGTAAACACCTTTCTCTATAATTCCCTTCAATAAGCTATTTTCTTGAGAAAGTGTAACTTCTCTAAGCGAATTATTAGTGGAATCAAGAGAACTACTAGAAGCAACAACATTGGATTTAACATGATTATTGTTACTACTAGAAGAAGAATGTTTCCTACTCTTGTTGCTAGATTTAACTTGTGGCATGTAAGTAGACAAGGGTAAACGCTTGTCAATGTAAGAAGAACTTTTCTTGCGAAGGTCATCATTGACTGCTTTTAAGAACCCATGCTCTTGCTCAAGGTAGAGCTTTTTCAAAATGTAACTTCTCACGAGTCTTTAAAAGCTCTCGATGATTTTCCAAGGTAGTTTCATGAGCTAACTTAAGAGTGTTGAGCTCTTCAGTTAGACGCTCGATCTCCTTCTTATCATCATCATTTGTTTTATCTTGATTAGCACGATTAGTAGCATGTTCATCATAGTTTTCATCACTAGAGTTGTCAACAAGTAAATCATCATCACCTAGCAAATCATCTTCATCACTATTGAAATCAACATACTTGGGGTGTGATACCTTTGGGCCTTTAGCCATGAAGCATCTTCCAATTCCTTCATTTGGTGAGTCAAATATGTCATAGGAGTTGGTTGACACAAGTGCTAGACCGGCAACACCTTCATCTTGAGGATATTCAGAGTCGGGGTGATAACTTCTCTTGGAGCGATTGTCGGAGTCGGAGCCGGATACCCATTCACCAACATGAGCTTGATATCTTCATTTTGTGTAGCTCCTTGATGTCTTGTCCTTCCTTTCCAAATCCTCGCTATTCCGTGATGCTCTTCGTTCATAATGATCATCTCTACTCCTTCTCTCTCTTGGTGGTGATTCTTCTTTTCTACCTCTCCTCTTGGGTGAATATTCTCTTCTTTTGTAGGGGGGGGGGGGTACACTCATTGGAGTAGTGTCTGGGTCTTCCACAATTGTAGCAATTTCATTCACGACTCAAAGATCTTTTGTCATTTTAGGACCTTAACTTGGAACTTCTTTCTTTGCTTCTACTCTTGTAGAACTTGTTGAAGTTCTTCACCATTAGGCTCAATTCTTCATTGAAGGCTTGTTTCTCACTTGATGATGTAGGAGCATCACATGAGGCTTTGTAAGCACCACTTGACTTGTTGTGAAGCTCTTCCTTATCCTTGAGTAACATATCATGAGCAACAATTCTTCCAATGACTTCCGTTGGCTTGAGGTCTTTGTAGATGGGAATCATTCGGATTAATGTGCACATGGTATCATATTTTCCATCCAAGGCTCTTAGGATCTTCTTGATAATGAATCTATCGGTCATCTCTTCACTTCCTAAGCCGACAATCTCATTTGTGATGAGAGCAAGCCTAGAGTACATTTCGGCGACACCTTCACCATCCTTCATTTTGAACTTGTCAAGTTGACTTCGAAGCACATCCAATTTGGATTCCTTGACGGAGTCGGTACCCTCATGCATATCAATCAAAGTATCCCAAATTTCCTTTGAATTCTCAAGACGGCTGATTTTGTTGAATTCTTCGGGGCACAATCCGTTGAACAGGATATCGCAAGATTGAGCATTGTATTGCAACATCTTCAAGTCTTCCGCACTAGCTTCACGGTTCGGTTCTCTCCCATCAAATAATTCACCTTGCAAGCCAATGCACACAATAGCCCAAACGGCGGGGTTATGTCCAAGAATATGCATTTTCATCTTGTGCTTCCAACTAGCAAAATTAGTACCATCAATGTAAGGACCTCTACGGTGGTAATTTCCCTCGCTAGACGCCATACTATCCTAGGTTGTGAAACCAAGGGTACGATCACCGAAAGCTATAGAAATCAAGGCTAATGGAGACCAAAGCTCTGATACAACTTGTAGGATCGAAAGTATGTCTAGAGGGGGGTGATTAGACTACTTGACCAAATAAAAATCTAGCCTTTTCCCAATTTTAAGTCTTGGCAGATTTTAGCACTTAGCACAAGTCAAGCAATCAACCTACACATGCAAGTCTAAGAGTATAGCAGCGGAATATAAAGCATTTGCATAAGAAGGTAAAGGGAGGAGTTTGGAGGGAGCAAACACAGTGTAGACACGGAGATTTTTGGCATGGTTTCGATAGGTTGTGCTATCGTACATCCACGTTGATGGAGACTTCAACCAACGAAGGGTAACAGTTGCATGAGTCCACGGAGGGCTCTACCCATGAAGGGTCCACGAAGAAGCAACCTTGTCTATCCCACCATGGCCATCGCCCACGAAGGACATGCCTCACTAGGGTAGATCTTCACAAAGTAGGCGATCTCCTTGCCCGTACAAACTCCTTGGTTCAACTCCACAATCTTGTCGGAGGCTCCCAAGTGACACCTAACTAATATAGGAGACACCACTCTCCAAAAGGTAATAGATGGTGTGTTGATGATGAACTCCTTGCTCTTGTGCTTCAAATGATAGTCTCCCCAACACTGAACTCTCTCAAACAGATTTGGATTTCTTGGAAAGATGATTTGAGTGGAAAGCAACTTGGGGAAGGCTAGAGATCAAGATTCATATGGTTGGAATGGAATATCTTGGTATCAACACATGAATAGGTGGTTCTCTCTCAGAAAATGAATTCTGAAGTGTAGGCATGTTCTGATGGCTCTCCTTTCTAACGAAGGAAGGGTGGAGGGGTATATATAGCCTCCACACAGAATCTAACCGTTACACGCAATTCACCAAACTCGATGGGACCGAATCAGAAAACTCGGTCAGACCGATTCAGTTCAAAATGTGAACATTAAAATTTTTGGTGGGACCGATTTCGTTAGTGTTAGGGCATAACGTAATCTCGGTGAGACCGATTACACACTCAGTGGGACCGATTTTGGTAATAAGCTAACCAGAGAGTTGGTCAGGCAAACTCGGTGGGACCGATTCACTCATTTTGGTGAGCCCGAAACGTTACGAAATGGAAACAGAGAGTTTGCATTGTGAACTCGGTAGGACCGATCGCTCATCTCGGCTGGACCAAAACTTTATGAAGGGAAATAGAGAGTTTGCAATCCCATCTCGGTGAGACCGAGATCCCTATCGGTGAGACCAAAATGACTAGGGTTTCTGGCAGTGGCTATGTAAAGTGAACTCGGTGTCGTCAGATAGAACATTTCGGTGGGGCCGAGTTTGACTTTTGGTTTGGGACATATGTGGATATGAGAAAGTGGATTAGGGCTTTTGGAGCATATCACAAAGCATTTTTAGCAAGTAAGTCATTAAGAAACACCTCATCCCCTTTTAATAGTATTGGCTTTTCCTATGTACTCAATGTGATCTTGGATCACTAAAATGAAGATGTAGAGTCTTGAGCTTGAGGCAATGTATGTCCTTAGCATTGAGGGGTCCACATTCCTAATCCATGCCATGCCAATCATTAAACTTTCTGAAATGATCATCTTGAAATAGTATTAGTTCAATGAGCTATATGTTGTTAGTAATTACCAAAACCACCTAGGGATAGTTGCACTTTCACTATCTGATGTTCAGTTAACAGTTTGGTCCTCTAAAATGTAATGTTCACTTAACACTTTGGTCCAACAATTGGTACATTTCATAGTACTGTTCTCAAGCATTCTTTTGTTTTGTTAACTTTCTTATCTTCTAGTACATGTTTCTATTATACAATGTCGTGCTCAGTTAACTATTTTGGTTCATTTGGTCTACTATCCATTTAACTATTTGGTTCAGTTCTGCAATTTGATTTTCATTTGTTGTGGGTACAATTTTGTATTGCCATGCATGTGACACCAATCGAATTTGGCTGTACTCAATACATATTCTACTGATAGTATAGCAACTCTCACTTGACCTGATCAAGATCTTCCTTATGTGTGTTGCAGGGAAACAATGGGAGACGCTGCAGTTTACCATCGAGGTTTGTTCAAGCAGGGTCCTTTGGCTAATAGCACATTACTGTGCAGTTGCAGGAATCATTCTAATATTTATTTTTCTTACAATTTGGTCCTGCACATGTAGGTCCTGCTGTCAGAGGCTTAGGCCCATTGTTCGACCCATTTTGTAATTGGGGAAATGAGATGGCCATGAATATTAGTCAAGTCAGGAAACTCAGAAAGATTGTTAGGACGAACAAACTTGCGACGGATAACAACAAGATCTTTGTTTGCACAATGAAGAAGACATCATTCAACTATAGAATGGTACCAACTCATTTACCTTGTTTTTACCCCTTGCGCCATTTCAAAATTTACAACAGCGATTTATGCATAGCTTTGTTTTCAGTACTTTGTAAAGCAGTTCACCGATGATTACCTCTCAAACCACCTGCATGGTCAAGAGGTGAGGAAGGTATTCATTCAACACCCATGGTACAATATTGAAGTCTTGCTGAAGAGGACGAAGGTTGGGCGGGCAATTATCCATAGCCGCTGGCCTACAGTTGCAAAGACAATCAACATCATTGAAGGCTCAATATTTGCCTTCTTCTTCTGCAGTTTCCCAGATGAGATTCATCTTTCTATTTACCGTTTATGGTGCTACTTTCCAAAGGTTTTTGTGCTGCATGTGGAACTTGGTGTTGTTGTGTAATGGAGTAACTAAGTGTTGAAGCTATCTGATATAATTCGATTATGAAATCCTGGTTTCTTTTATAAGGATATGAAATATTTGGCATGTTTTATAAGAAATATTAGTTTGATTAGTACATGGATTATCAATAATAGGCTAATTACCCTGCTTATTGGGGTTTTCTATTGCAGATGGTTACTCAGACAGCACCGTGGGCGATGAACTCAAACAACCCGCACGGTTTCTAGAAAGTAGGCGTGTTTGATCAACTAACAATCACACATGGCTTCCAGCAGCGAACTGTTTACGTTAGGCCACCTTGCACAAACATTTCCACACAAAGAAGTATGTGTGATATACATACCTACGGAAATGTTTTTCTAAGATTCACCATGTGGGATGTGCATACCTACGGAAATGATTTTCTGGGATTCACCGTGTGGTATGTACATACCTACGGAAATGATTTTCTGGGATGCACCGTGTGGGATGTACATACCTACGGAAATGTTTTTCTCGGATTACCAAGTGGGATGTACATACCTACGAAAATGATTGGGTTTCGATGGCTCGCTCGATCGCACACGGCCCTAGCCTTTGTCCTAGGAGGGCCTATCCCTGATGATTTTGGGTCGTGTGGGAAGGACCCCCATATCGCCCACACTCACTTGGCGACGGTTCCAAATGCCGTCACAAAAAAGGGTTGAAAACCATTTGTACAACACGTCATTGTACCAGTCTCTGGTGAGATAGTTTTGCCTCCGTGAGACCCGGCAGGCCCTGCCGGGGTGCCTTGGTTTTCTGCTTCTGGGCATGGCCTCGCCCCTTGCCGGGATCACCTGCCCGGCAAGGGAGCCTTTTCTCTTGACAATATCCTGCTTCCTTGGCTTGATCTTGGTCCCTCTGATCTGCATGTTGGTCCTTCAAATTGTCGGCGTCCTGGGAATGGGGGTACCCAGACTTGCCTGCCTGCGGCCAAGGGTGTTGCTCCACTAGCGGCCTTGTACTGCCCATCTTCGTCAACCAACACTCAAGACCCTGACGAGGGGCCAAGCCTCGCGAGGCAGACGACTCAAGACCTCCTCAGGGGCAGCCTCACTAAGCTGTCTCGCAAGGAGTAGAGAGATCAAGGCCTGGGGGAACCTCGTGAGGTTTCCGTGACGTGAGCCATGACGACCAAGGCCAGGCGGGCGCTAGCGGGCGCAGAGTGCCAGTTTCCTCTTTTCTTAAGAGGTAGGCACATGCGAGGAGTCCCGAGGCGTCAGGAAAAGGTTTCCATATCGGTGCAACGAGACAAAGACCAGCAGGACGGCAAGACGGAGGTCATCACGGAGCCCAAGACAGCGTCACCACCAGAGCCTTTGGCAGGCGAAGACCACCTTTTTTCAGGATAACTTGTACTAGCTGTCCCCCTTCAAATTGGACATTGTGGGATCCCTTCCTACCTAATATTTGGGAAGAGAACCCGGGCCTATATAAATAGGACTTAGCCACCAACGTAGCGGGCATCTCGAGAGAGGAGATTAAGACCATCCCCAACCACACAAGGTCATCGAGCTAAAGAACACCTCTCCTCAGGAGGTTGTTCTTTCCCTTGTACTTTTTCATCCCCAGCCTACAAGGCAATCCACCACACCACATTGGAGTAGGGTATTACACCGCAACGGTGGCACGAACTAGTATAAACTCTTGTATCTCTTATTCCTCAGGTTTGGCGAGCTAGGCTTTGAGATCATAGCGAGAGTGTTAGCTAGGGGAAGAGAGATCTTCGGGCGCACCCTAGTGTTCGAACCTCAAGGGTTTGCCGGAACCTGTAATCCTACATTTGGTGTGCCAGGTAGGGATGAGCCGAGGTTTTCTTCCCCATCGATTGACCTGTTGTTGCCCCGCGTCTCCGATGTCTGATGATGCAAGCACCCAGGCCAACACCTGGGCGGCCAGGCCCGCTCGCGCGCCTCCATCCGCTCCAGAAGACCTCAACTCTACACTGCAAACAGCTCGCGTGCCGCCCAACCACCCGCGGACGCGGGCAGCATGGATCAACGTCCGCCGCCCTCACGCCGCGGCGTGCGCGGGCCACCGCAAGATCCGCAAGCTACGCAGCAGCGATGGCGCCACACACCTGACGGGAATAGGAGAACATGCGAGCCGTGCTCGTGGTGGCGCGGGAGCTGCTGCGGTGCCTGCTGATGGAGAGCGGTCGCGACGCATTGCTGGAACACGTCACCGAGCTGTTGGATGCTACAGCCAGGGGTACGCCATCTTTCTGCTCCCTACTTACATCTCAAGTTGTGGCCAGGTCACACGACGGTCCTTGTTGCGCCCGCGTACTCCCATGTGCACCAGGAGGGCTCGCCAGCGTTAGCATGACTGGCGGTGCCTGCTGATGGAGAGCAGTCGTGACGCGTTGCTAGAACGCGTCGCCGAGCTGTTGGATGCTGCAGCCAGGGGTACGCCGCCTTTCTGCTCCCTACTTACATCTCAAGTTGTGGCCAGGTCACACGACGGGCCTCGTTCCGCCCGCGTACTCCCAGGTGCACTAGGAGGGCTCGCCGGCGTTAGCCCGACTGGCGGTGCCGTACATCCGGCTGCGCCCTTGCCTCCCCCGCGTGGCGTAGGTGCATGCGTTGCTCCTCACGGTCCCAATCGAGCGCCACCCCACAGCCACTAGGGAGGCGCACCGGGCTCGGCGGCGTGGGGCACTGGGTGCCTCGGCGGAGGTTCGGAGAGGCAGCTCAGGAAGCCTATGTGCCCCGCATGGTGGATCAAGAGTACACGCCAGAGGACGACCCCTGCATGTTCCACGAGCCGGCTGGGAAGAAGAGATGCTGGAAACCGAGGCCTTCTATGAGCCACCCAGTAGCCTCGGCTACCCCACCGATGACAACCACCGTAGGGTACCACTGATATCTTAGGAGCAGGCTTATGCTAACCATGGGTCGCAGGTGGACTAGGCCGCAGCGGTGGACGGCGACCCGGCGCTGCAGCCCCACTCCCGTCAGGGGCGGCGCACTGGGGGTTGCATGGAAGGGGTCCGGAGCAAGGCCCTCCCTCATGTCACGCGGGGCAAGGCGTCACCCGGAGGTAGGTCCACTGCCGGGAGGCGCCGGCGAGCCCTCCCCCTAGCAGAGGGCCAGAGGCCGCCGAGGGCGCCGCTAGCATCCCCTTTGCCCCTTGGCTTCGTCCTGGTTTCCGGACGCCCCAACGGTGGTCAAGGGTGGCGCAAGGCGGGGCCCTTGTCTGGTGATGTGAAGCAAGGCTCACGCCTGTAAAGGTCTCCGCCCGTGACACTCCCACGTAAAAATGAGTGGGGCTGTACACACCCCGGAGTCTCCGGAGAGCCGCCCTCGGGCCTCGGGGGCTCGCTCCCACGTCCTAGTGGAAGCACCATGCTCAGCGCTGTCCGTCGACACTGTCCCCTAATGACTATGCTCACAGCCAGCAAAAGCACTAGGCTCGGCGCTAGTGAGAAGACAAGAAGACTAGCTAAGTGCCAGACGAGGCCATTTGCTTTCAACCCCTTTTTCTGTAGCTCGATTTGCCGCTTTTTGGATTTGAACTCGCCGTCGTATTTTCATTGGAAAAGCATGGGGGCACCTTTTCTCGCTCGTGTTGATTTCCTGAGTTTTCTGCCTCCGTGCCTTGTTTCAAGGCTGGCGCCTACTACCCCTTCCTCACGAGCACCTCATGAGCGGGACTGGGCGTGGTATCCGCGCGCTTCTCATCGTGACCCAACGCCCATCTCTCGCAAGGCCCTCTCGGGCGGACCAGCGGGCTCCGCAGAAGCCCGAAATCTCGCAAGCCTGCGGAGGACTCCCCTCGGGAGAACCACACATCGACAACTACAAGGCCAGTCTGGGGCCCGCCTAGACTGAGGTAAGTTGCTGTGGCAAGCTCGTGGAGGAACTTGAGAACTCACTAAAGCACGCCTTAAGTCTGGCTCAAGGAATAAAACAATGGTCTGATTACATGAGGGGCTCCCCTCCCCAAAATGCACTCACATCTTCGGGGGCCATGCCCAAGCTCTTTGCGTGCAGGTTCAAAACAAGGAGCGCGTCCTCAATCAGACATGTCGATCGCAGCATCTTCCGAGTCGCTCCCGGACATGCTACCGGCGTCGTCGCCAGCGTCGTCTTCACCATCATCGACCACGTCGCCTTCATCCGCCACGACCACCATAGCGTCATCGTCATAAGCGAAAGTGTAACGCCCTCGATGTGGCTATTGCTCCCACATGTTGAGGCACGACTTAGAGGCATAACCGCATTGAAAGCAGTGTCGCAAGTTAGGCAATCATCACAACATTCCATGTAATATAGATAAAAAAGGGGAAGGTACATAGTTGGCTTACACTCGCCACATCACACAAAGTACATAAATAGCATTACAACATTCAAACACTCATGGCCCGACTACAGCGCCAAAATAAAAGATAACTCAACATGCGACACTGTCCCGATCACCCCCAACTGGGCACCTTGGTTGCCTTGGTTCGCTTGATTGCGCTCTTGAAGAATTTGCATGATCAACTGTGTGATTGCATTGGTTGCAGCCATCACAGCTTGCCATGCCTTCGGAGGAGGTGGAGGTGGAGGCAGATCTTGATTATGATTCTTATTGGTGCTCTTAGCGGGAGACATCTTGAAGAGGTTGACCACCGTTAGCACATTGACAGATAAAATGAAGCTGAATCCAACGGAATGAAAATTGCAACATATAGTCTTCACATCCTAACAAAATGAACGAATGCATTCCTCTTGAAATTGTCACATATCCATAAATTGAGAAGCCACTTAGAATTTAGGTAGAGAAATAAATCGACAAGGTACGGATCAAGAACGAATACTCGGTAAGAAATCCCAATCTCAAACCAAATATCCGTGGAAGAAGAACTAGAGCTACTTGAATTCCCACCTATGAAACTCCTGAACCTTTCCGGTTATGCAATCAGGTGTTGGGGATACGGGGGAAGCATAATATCTCACCCAAATCTAGCAATTCCTACATCCAGCTGTATCCATCCTTCAACACATAACCGAGAAAAACTTTGGAAACCATCTACCTCAACCTTTGAAAAGCATCCGTTATACAAGTTATGGCGATACTCCCGAACTCCCGTCCCAGTACTGGGTGGCGTCGAGGTTATCTCACCAACGAACTGCATAAAAGAGATTTTCGATGTCGGCGAACTAAACTCAGGTATTCCAGAACTGCAACGATAAAATTATGATGACAACACCTCGGAGCTCAACTCCCCGGGACACTGCCACAAAACCCCTGACAGGAGGCACCAAGACAATGTTCTCGTCACAAAACCATCGGAACGATTCCAAGATACCCGCGTGATCCTAAATTTTTTTAGTGAAATTTGAGAAGAGAAGAGTCAAAACTCTATGTCAGGATGCCTTACCAGAGCGATGATGAGACTGGGAAGTAAAAAGAATTCCTAAACTCTCCGATATATAATTCCTAAATGACTCAAAACATTTTTCTAGACTGAACAACGGCTGCTAAAAACGATCAAGCAATGGGGGCTCCTAAGGTCGGGGAAGGCTCTGATACCTACTTGTAACGCCCTCGATGCGGCTATAGCTCCCACGTGTCGAGGCACGACTTAGAGGCATAACCGCATTGAAAGTAGTGTCGCAAGTTAGGCAATCATCACAACATTCCATGTAATATAGATAAAAAAGGGGAAGGTACATAGTTGGCTTACACTCTCCACGTCACACAAAGTACATAAATAGCATTACAACATTCAAACACTCATGGCCCGACTACGGCGCCAAAATAAAAGATAACCCAACATGCGACACGGTCCCGATCACCCCAAACTGGGCACCACTACTGATCATCAGGGAAAGACACGTAGTATCATTGAGAGTCCTCGTCGAACTCCCACTTGAGCTCAAGCACGTCATCTGGAGCGGAAACATCAGGCCATGCATCTGGTTTGGAAGTAATCTGTGAGCCACAGGGACTCAGCAATCTCGCACCCTCGCGATCAAAACTATTTAAGCTTAAAGGTAAGGCAAGGTAATTATGTGGAGCTGCAGCAAGCGACTAGCATATATGGTGGCTATCCTGTTCGCAAAAGAGAGCGAGAAGAGAGGGCAAAGCGCGAACAAGAAACTAGAGAACAACCTGTGCAAGCATTACTCCAACACCGTGTTCACTTCCCGGACTCCGCCGAGAAGAGACCATCACGGCAACTCACACAGTTGATTCATTTTAATTAAATTAAGGTTCAAGTTATCTACAACCGGACATTAACAAATTCCCATCTGCTCATAACCGCGGGCACGGCTTTCGAAAGTTCAAATCCCTGCAGGGGAGTCCCAACTTAGCCCATGACAAGCTCTCATGGTCAACGAAGGAATAGACCTCCTCCCGAGACGTTCCGATCAGACTCGGTATCTCGGTTCTTCAAGACACTTCGACAGGTTAAAACAAATCCAGCAACACCGCCCGAATGTGCCGACAAATCCCGATAGGAGCTGCACATATCTCGTTCTCAGGGCACACTCAGATTGTCTTAGGTACGGGTAGGCCAGCCCAGAGTTGCCCCTGGTGGCCACCGGCAGCTGACAGGTGGACCAACACTCAAAGGAGCACTGGCCCGGGGGGGGTTTAAAATAAGATGACCCTTGGGCTCCGGAAACCCAAGGGAAAAAGAGGCTAGGTGGCAAATGGTAAAACCAAGGTTGGGCATTGCTGGAATAGCTTTAATCAAGGCGAACTATCAAGGGGTTCCCATTATAACCCATACGCGTAAGGAACGCAAAAATCCGGGAACATAACACCGATATGAACGAAACTAAGGCGGCAAGAGTGAAAGTGCAACTATCCCTAGGTGGTTTTGGTAATTCATAACAACATATAGCTCATTGAGCTAATGCTATTCCAAGATGATTATTTCAGGAAAGCTCAATGATTGGCATGGCATGGATGTGAAAGTGGAACCCTCAAAATGCTAAGGACAAAGGATTGGCCCAAGCTCAAAAGCTCAAGACTCTTCATTTTATATTTTAGTGATCCAAGATCACATTGAGTCTTTAGGAAAAGCCAATACTATCAGGGAGGGATGAGGTGTTGCTTAATGAGCCTCTTGCTTCATGTGCTTAGTGATATGCTCCAAAACCCTCAACTACTTTCCCATATCCACATATGACCTAAACCCTAAGCCAAACTCGGTCATACCGATTCTTCCTATCCGGCGCCACCGAGTTTCACTT